>NW_022096764.1:0-17504 GCF_006542625.1 Nomascus leucogenys
GCAAGGGTCTGCGCACTAGGCACCTTGCATGCTGAGCTGAGGACAGGAATCTCCATCCTGAAGTTAAGAGAGCCTTAGAAGTATAAGCATATATCCTCAAACTCCTACCAGAGATCAAACTTCTGCTTTTCCTAATTAGTTTCTTGAAATTACTAATATTCACCCAATATACTTGATACACAGACACCTCCATAAAATACAATGTAATATTCAGCCAAGACACTTGCTTTAAACTCATTCCAAAATAATTTAATTTTGTAAATGTAACCTGAAAATCAACACCTCACATCCCTGAGCAAAGCAAGAAGTAGAAGTAGCTTCAGTGTCCAAGTGTCAGGTGTGGGAAGAACCAAGGCAAGAAACAGTCATGCACACTTGGAGCAGGGCCCCTCACTCTGCCTCTAACTGGATGTGTGGCTTTGGGCAAGTTGTTTAACCTCCTTAAGCCTCAGTTTCCTTATCTGTAAAATAGAGCTGTTGACCAACAGCTACAAGACCATTAGGCTGATATGTCAAATGTATGTAAAGTACCTGATACACATTAACTACACGCTGGTGGCATCTCTTTCTTTCCAAGAAGTAGTCCCCTTAACAATGGAAGATGTGACCCTTGCACCCTGAGGCATCACTGAAAAACCAATGGTCCAGGAATGAGAAGATTTGGGTTCCTCCATCTGCCCGTTTTCTAACTGTGTGATACTGAGAGGTCACTCAACCACTTGAAAGCTCAATTTCCCCATCTGTAAAGGCTGTCCATCTGTAGACTGGGGATAATAATCATTGGCCACTCCTGGACATATAAGGATTAAGTGAGATCCGTGGAAGCTTTAAAGGATTCCAGATGTGTAACATATTATCATTGCCAAATATCTGTGTACTTATAAATGACCTTTTTGGAGCAATATTTCTGACACCACCTTTGAATTTCCAGTTCAACCACTTTCCTCATGTCACTCATAAACCTACAAAGACTCTTTATTTCTTATTATGCCTCTCAGCTGTTTGGCTTCCAGCCCTCCTGAATGTGGCCCCACCCTACCTAGCCCCTAATGCTATTTCCTTCTGCTTCCCCAAATGTGCATACTGTGCCCTCTCATGTCCCACACTCATTCCCACTCCTGCTCCTTTGCTCATGCTGGTGCTCCTGCCCAAAATCCTACAGACCCTCTATCTCTATGAATAGGTAAATCCTAATACCTGCCTCACTTCACTTCCTCCATGAAGCCCTCTCTGATGAGTCTATAGCAATAAGAATTATCTGCTAGTTCTAAACTCCTGACCAGACTTTTAGTTGCCATTATATGACTTGACTAACTTCTATAATTATTTACTTTCCACTAGTG
The DNA here is from genome assembly GCF_006542625.1 of Nomascus leucogenys. Lineage (NCBI taxonomy): Eukaryota > Metazoa > Chordata > Mammalia > Primates > Hylobatidae > Nomascus > Nomascus leucogenys. Next base: position 1,344 of record NW_022096764.1, read on the forward strand.
TGACTTTCTCAACTAGATAATAAGCTTCTTGAGGGAAAAGATCATATTGTCTTTTATATCCCCCGTTACCTAGCACTTAAAAATAGTTAATACAACATAGAGAAGGAGAACGTGGATTGGCAGTTCTCAACCTCTTTTGCAACCCCAAAACTTTTATCCTCAATTTATCTCCACAAACCTTTACAAGTACTTACTCTGCACTTGAGGCCCAACGGAAACCAAAATGAGGTAACTTCACAGGTCGCAGAAGCCTGATAAACAAACAGGCCAATGACAAACAACAGAGCATGGTAGCTGGGCCCAGGATGGTTGTGGCATCAGATTCTGACTCAGACTTGCCATTGACAACCATAGTTAAAACAGAATTGCCTCTCCCCTTGCAAGAATTGAGCCATAAGTTCAGACAAAGATATACTTCACGAGTTATAAGAAAAATGTTGGGAATAGCCTAAAAGTCCCACAATGAGAATAATACAGTAACAGATAATTGTAAATATAGTCACTGAATATGATCATTTTTAAAGGATATTTAATAACATAAAAAATAGTAATGTAAAAAGTGAAAAATAAAAGATTTTCAGTGTATACACTAGGTGATCTCAATTGTGTTCACATGAAACAACAACAAGCTGTTATTGATTGCAGGCTTTCTACACACCAGGCCCTATATGCTAGCACTTCACAAAGTAAAAGCAATGAGAATAGCTTGGGTGAGATACTAACATTCCCCACAATCTCTACCAGCTTCCTCTAAATAATCAATCTAAGTAAAACAACATGTTTGGTTTCAAAACAAGATCTTCTTCTAATGCAATGATTTTCCCTCCATTATTGCTATCTGGAAAATCTGGAGTTGCTTCAACATAGCATAATTATTCTACACAACAATCCATAAATAATGTTACTATTCCCACTTTATGAATGAGAAAACAGACTGGGGTCCAATGCCACCAGCTAAACACAGTCGAGCTGGGAAGTAAGCCCAAGTCTATCTCACTCCAGAACTCATGACCTGGACCACACCTCCAAGAGCATTTTTCATCCCCTTCTTCTTAGGCTCAGCCAAACTCGGTGACTGTTAAAACCCCACATATGTAAACAGGTCAGGGCTGAGTTCTCACGAAATCTTACCCAGTTCAAGCCCTCATTCTAATTTTCCTAAATGTCTAAGAACTAATTGTAGCATTTGTCTTTTGAAAGTACTTTGGTCTCTCAGAGTTTCTACTATTAATTTCTCCAAGCACCAGTTGTCAGGACATGTTTACAAAAGCTTTTTCTTTGGATACATCAGAAGGTATGTATTAATACGTTTGGGTGGCTGAGATGGGTGGATCACATAAGGCCAGGAGTTCAAGACCGGCCTGACAACATGACAAAACCCTGTCTCTACCAAAAATACAAAAATGAGCTGGGCATGGTGGCACATGCCTGTGGTCCCAGCTACCCAGTAGGCTGAGGTGGGAGGATTGCTTGAACCCAGGAGGCAAAGGTTGCAGTGAGCCGAGATTGCACCACTGTACTCCAGCCTGGGCAACAGCCTGGGTGACAGGGTGAGACACTGTCAAAAAAAAAAAAAAAAAATTAAGAAGAAGGAAGAAGCCCATGTATACAGGTAATTTCCATCATTAGAAAACATCTCTTGGCTGGGCGCGGTGGCTCACACCTGTAATCCCAGCCCTTTGTGAGGCCAAGGCGGGCAGATCATGAGATCAGGTGTTTGAGACCAGCCTGGCCAACACAGTGAAACCTGATATTTACTAAAAATACAAAAATTAGCCAGGTATGGTGGCATGCACCTGTAGTCCCAGCTACTCAGGAGGCTGAAGCAGAAGAATCAGTTTGAACCCAAGAGGCGGAAGTTGCAGTGAGCTGAGACCATGCCATTGCACTCTGGCCTGGGTGATAGAGTGAGATTCCGTCAAAAAACAGAAAGAAAGAAGAAAGAAGAGAAGGAAGGGAGGGAGGGAGGGAGGAAGGGAGGGAGGGAGGAAGGAAGGAAGGAAGAAAGAAGGAAGGAAAGAAAGGAAAGAAAGGAAGGAAGAAAGGAAGGAAGAAAGAAAGAAAGAAAACATCTCTCACGTGATGAATGGGCCAGATCCCAATGCCTATAAGTGGATTACTTGCAGCTCTAAAACAACCATACACACTGTGGTAGACCAGGCTTACACGAGCCACTTTAACTCATATCCTGACCAATGAGTACTGTCCTAAGCAGCATGTTTAGCCATGTTTCCCAGGGAATCAAGGTTCCGTTTAGAATTCCAAGAACTACTTTCTCCTGACACAACCTGGCAGTGGGATTACACTTCTCCGCTCTCCCCATACACAGAGCTTGGAACCAGGACACCCAAATCAGTTGAAAAAAAGGACTTTGGGCACAGGTTGTCCACAGTGTGGGGAGAGGGACTCTGAGGGTCTCCCTTAGTGGTCTGTCCCCACTTTATTGCAGAGGGATGAAGGGCTCGCCCACCAGCCTCCTTTCTTTGCCACCACCCACTGTGCCAGCCCGTCTTTTCTCTGGCTACTTGGGCAATTGGAGGAACAGATTTCTGTCCCAGTTCCTCCAATTACCCTGCTACTCCTCCTGAGGCAAGCACACACTCCCTTCTGAATTTTTTAGACTCTTTTCCCACTGGTAACAAGTAGCAACATACAACAGAAATAACAAATAAGGGTAAACAGTATAACTAAATAAAATTAATACGGAACCAAAGAGCAGGTTCAAGTACACAGAACTCACTTTACTCACTAGGAGAATGCCCTGGGCAAGTAATCTCATGTCTCTGAGCTCCCATTTCCTGACTGATAGAACAAGACAGTTGAACCACCTTATGGCTACAGCTTCTTCATCTTAAAAAGGGGCCACAATGAAGTTTTTTCCAATACTCAGAATACAAATGAGTCTAATATTTCTGGCTTCCTCCCTTGCTCTACTAACAAGGGGCCATGGCTTTTTCCCCCAAAAGCCTCATCCAAACCCTCCTGGACTCTTTCAATTCTGGATCAGGTGCTCCTTCCAGGGCTCCTGACCCCCTTCCACTCCCCACCTCTTTCCCACTCACCACCCCACCACAAATAAATATACTCGAAAGCCACATGAGTGACATGTAGGAGGCAGGACCATCTAATGTTTAAAAAGCCAAGATTTAGATTCAGATGTGCATGTCAATCTGTTTAGCAACTCAGCTTATACTCTAGGCAAGCTACTTAATCTGTCTTTATCTATACAATGGGGATCATATATAATAATGCCTATTTCATAAGACGGTTGTAAGGATAAATGAGTAACACCATAAAGCCCTTAGCAAGAACCTGGCACATGCACACATTATAACACCATTATCATGGGTGATGGCAGTGACTGCTATAAATCTTATTTCCTGAAAGATGGCACTGCCTGATTGAAGTGAGATTACTCCCCAGAGGTTGGCCACCTAGGAAATTCATCCCAAGAACCATTTACAGAAAAGGAGAAGAGAAGTTTCTGTTTGCAGGGAGAATGAGAGACAGGAAGAGTGGTGTGGGAAGCTGTTAATGAAGAGGAGGAGGAAGAGGTGCAGTCCTATTCATTTATCCCTCCTCTTAGCCCTCACCTCACTACTCTTCATTCTTGAGAGAAGGGGCTGTGATATCTCAGGGGCCAGCCCAGGAAAGGTATTCCTGTAGCCACCTGACTGCAATGATGCAAGGCCAGGCATGTGAGAGACAGAAACAGCCTGTAACTTCTAGAATTTACCTTGTTTAGGGACCATTCAGCCCTCCATTTCATTTAAGGAGAATCTGCATTCATGATTCATTTAATTCCAGGAATCATTGATAAGTTTTGCTGACTTGTTGACTTCTGGTAATACTGTTTCACATGTAAAATATTATCCCTCTGCCTCTGTCCTCTGACATTAATAGATTTATAATAATATTTCCTAGAAATGGCATATTTCCCAAAGGACAGAACAGGAACTGACAGTATATAGGGATCCACATAAACAACTCGATCTTGATCTTTTACAGTACAGAAACACCCTCCATGGAAGCAACATTCAATATTTCATGGAAAATATGGATTTCCCAGACACTGGGACATATTGTTTTCTGAAACATTATTTGTGGAAACAGAGACCTGCCATTATATTCCAATGTGAATGTCAACCAAAAGCATCTCTGAATGTAAGTTAATGGCAAGTTTACTAAATAGAATCAAAGTAAATCCATCCCCCCAGGAATAATATTAGAACTTTTTTTATACACTTGCTTTTTATTCTTAAAATATTACAACTTTTGATGGATAAGAGTCAAAACATTTGCCTAAGAATAAAAATAGCTGAGCAATTTTATAAAAGCTTCACTCAATTAATTCAATCATTCACTCAACTAAAATGTATCAATGTACTGATTAACAGGCAAAGATCTCTAGAAAAGATGATGCAATCTTTGTCCTTCAGATGTTTGATCCAGACTAAAACAGATCATTACATGCACATGTCCTGGGCAACATCAAGTAGTAGGATCAAACTGGGACAGGTAGGAGTAGAAAGTAATTAAGAGAAGATATGACAGAGACTACTGGTTGACTCTCAATATCAATTCTCCCCTTCATTTTATGGTAGGCTCCCTCAACTTTAGTGGGGTGCATGGCTAACCAACTAAAGCTGTTCTGTCCAATATGGTAGCCACTTGCCACATGTGGCTACTGAGCTCTTGAAATGTGGCTAGTCCTACATATTGAAATAACAATATTTTAGATATAGTAGGTGAAATATACTGGATTAATTTCACCTACCACTTTTGACTTTTTAATAGGCTACTTGAAAATTTTAAATTATGTGGCTTACACTGTATTAATATTGGACAGTGCTAAGCTAAAGACTACATCACTCAGCCTTCCCTGAAGTTAGGCGTGATATGTGATGTTTTGGCTAATGAGACTAACACAGATTGAGTACTCCTTATCCAAAATGCTTGGGACAAGAAGTGGTTCAGATTTTGAATTTTTTCAGATTTTTGGAATATTTTCAAATACATAATGAGATATCTTGGGGAATAGGACCTAAGTCTAAATGTAAATTTACATTTCATATATGCCTTATATGCATAGCCTAAAGGTAATTGTATACAATATTTTTAATAATTTTATACATAAAATTAAATTTTGACTGCATTTTGACTGCAACTCATCACTTGAGGTCAGGTGTGGAATTTTTCTCTTGTGGCATTATGTTAGCCCTCAAAAAGTTTCAGATTGTAGAGCGTTTTCAGATTTTGGATATTTAGCTTAGTCATGCTCAACCTGTATATACAACGTCTGAGTTGGGCTCTTCAAAGGAATGGGTATGCCCACCACAATGTCCTTCTCTGTTCTTACTGGCAAGACGCAGATGAGTGGTGGTGAGCCAGCTGCCACCACACCAACAAGCATAATGTCCTAGTGATGGTGGGGCAAGAAAATAGAAGGAACATGGTCTCTAGATAGCCTCATAGATGAGCCACTCTCCTCTCCAGATGAGTAGGTGTACTGCTTAGACTTTTACTTAAGAGACACACTCCTATCTTATTTAAGCCTCTGTTTAAATCTCTTTAAAGGAACCTAAATTATATTCTAGTTAACCCAGCAGAGTAGAAAAGAAAGGTTCCTAAAGAGCAGATACTTTTAAGGAGATCTTAAAGAACAGAAGTCAGCCAGGGGAAGGAGAGTGGTTATATTGATCTGAAGGGCCAGAAGCAAGATGAAGAGTGTTTGGGGCAGAGGAGACAACACAGCAAAGGCAGAAAGCCAAGGACCCACATGATATGCACAGTGAGCTCTCAGACAGGAGCATGAGCTTGGAGACAGGGAGCACAGAAAGATGGAGAGCGGGAACACCAAGGAACAGGCTGCAAAAAAAGCAGGTCAAATCCTAGAAAATCTTGAATGGTGGCTGGAGAACCTTGAACTTTTTTTGTGTAGGAATAGGGAGGTACTGAGGATCCTACTCAAGGAGGGAACAGCCAATTCTCTTTTCAGATGGATCATTCTGGCACCAGTGAAGACAGATTTTCAGGAGGCCAGATTGAAGTCAAGGAGAATAGCACCAATCCAGACACGATATAATCAGGGTCTGAGTTGCAGCAATGCAGCACGAAGAGGATGTGTCAGAATTAAAGCCGTGCAACAGGTAAAATCATCCCAGGGAATAAAGAAGAGGGAGACGTAAAAACAGACTTTTGGGAATCTGGCTTAGAGGAAAGTGCCAACATCCAGGGCAGGGAAGGCAGGTGGAGGAGCCATTTCTGGTGCAGCAGGGGAAGTGGGGTGCAGTTTCAGACACTGGGTCTAAGATGTCAGCCTTTGTGCCAAATCATGTCATTAACAGCTTCCCCTCACCCAGTGCTTAAGTATGGTACCAGAATCATATCAAAGATGTAGATTTCAAGTGGGCATTTATGTAGTTACCCAGTGACCACAGATAAGGACATACAAACCAAGAGGAAGGGGAGGAGGGGGAAAGGAAAGGAGGGGAAATTAATCAAAATCACAAGAATTTAAAGACACTGCTGAAACTCCCCAGGTTCTTCTCAGAAAAAAAAAAAAAAAAAAGTGAGAAATAGAAATGCACAAGACCTCTAGGGGAAATGGAGAATAAAGAGTTAAAGCTATTATAAGAATTTAAAACTTTTTGTTCAAAATGGTTCTTTCTTAACCTCTGCATTAATTTTGTTAGTAATAGTAACAACTCCCAAGTAGCTTAGAATACTTCATTTTCCCTAGTTCCTTATTATGTTTTCTGAGGAAGGGTCAGATATATCAAAATATAATCCCACTTAAGTTTTATTCAAAATTAAAATTAGTCAAGGGAGATGGAAATTCATAGTGAGTAATTTCTTATTACTCTAAACTATCAGAGTATGGTATTTTCTCAGAACTTGCATACTCATTGTGACTTCTTATTAGGGAACAATCTGAGAAGAAATTTCATCATTTCTGAATTTTGAAAAATGCCAGTGATTGGAAACCCTAACAACCTAATTATGTAAATACTTTTTAAAAACATGACCTTGAGAAGCCAGAATATAGTACATGTCTGCAGTCTCAGCTACTAGAGAGATGGAGGTGGAAGGATTGGCTTGAGCTCAGGAGTATGAGACCAGCCTGGGCAAATAGTAAGACCCTATCTCAAAAAAAAAAAAAAAAAAAAAAAAACCACAAACTTAATAATTTGATTTTTTTAATGACCCTAACCAAGTTGCTTAAATTCTCTGAACTCCAATTTCCACATATTTAAAATGATCAAATCTGACCTACCTTCCTAACTCCCAGAATTGTTGAGGATTGAATGAAATGTTAACAGAAGCCCTCTGAAAACTATAAAAAGATATACAAATTTTATTTTTTTACACAGAAGAAACTCCACAAAACTACTAAAATCTCTTTCTTGTATAGAGAAGCAAACTAATGGACAGAAGGAAAGCAATAGCAATAATTAACCATGATTTGCATAGAAAATCTTCCTAAGCAAAAAATGATCTATATCAGTGGAGTTTAATACAGATTCCCAACTCCAACCTGCCAGACATTCTAATTCAACTGGTCTCAGTGCCCAGGGATTTGTAATTCAAAGACCTCTCCAGGTGGTTCTAATGACTAGCAACAGAAGCTAGCCAGGTTTGTGCAGGGAGGAGACAGGGAAGAGAAAAATAAATGGTAAGCAAAAGGAAAGTAAATGCAAAGGCAGAAAAGCAGGCAGCAATGTATGTTGAAGGAGCTCCTGGAAGATCTGTTTGGCAGGAGGCAGGGCCAGAGAGGAACACAGGAGCCACAACCTGAAGGGTCATGAGGACTGGAAGATTATCAGGGCTAGTGAGGGGACCGAAAGTGGAAAATGGACATGCTCTGGTTTGCATTTTAGAAACTTTGTGCTGACAGCAGAGTGGAGTATGGATGGTGCTGCGGGAGCAAGGGTGGATGCAAACAGGTAGACGAGAGCATGGAAACACAGACTATAGCCAGGAAATCATCACGGTAACCCAGAGAAACAGTAAAATCTGAAATATAGGTGAACATAGGTGAGGAAGAATTCCACAGAAAATTAACTCAGGGTCTGCTAGTTTAAATGCTTATCTATAAGACAGACTCTCACTAACTGTGCAGATAATACATCATAGGAGACACAAGAGCTACATAGTGAGTGGTCCTAGCAGTGGCACACCTAGTGCATCTGATGCCTAAATAGGCAGGTTGTTTAACATTCCCCACATCTACATGACAAGGTATTTCCAGTGATAATCTCAAAATAAAATGCATGGTAATAATGACCACAAAAGGAATGCAGTGAATTTTTTTTTTTTTTTTTTTTGAGACAGGGTCTCACCCTTTTGCCCAGGCTGGAGTTCAGTGGCACAATCTCAGCTCACTGCAGCCTTGGCCTCCTGGGCGCAAGCGATCCTCACATCTCAGCCTCCTGAGTAGCTGGGACTACAGGCGCACACCACCACACTGGGTTGATTTTTGCATTTTTTGTAAAGATGGAGTTTTGCCATGTTGCCCAAGCTGGTCTCAAACTCCCGTGTTCAAGCGATCTGCCTGCCTTGGCCTCTCAGAGTGCTAGGATTACAGGCGTGAGCCACCATGCCCAGCCCAAATTTTTACTTTATTGAACTGCATACTATATATAATTGTGCCAATAAAAAATAAAGAAAATGTAAATAAAACTATTAAAAGTCTTCCAAAAATATAATGAAGGCAACCACTAAATTGCACTAGTTATGTAATGTTTTCTTTTCTTCATTCATTTTTCAGTTTTTAGAAATTGAATTTCAGTTTAAAAGATTCAAATTCAATAAATTATTTGAAGTATAAAATGTTCACTTACGAAACTAAAATATTATAACTCACAGCTCTCTTTCTGTTTCACTGCTTAACATTTTAAAACACAAAAACTCCAAGTGGTCACACAGAATGACAGATTTAAAGTAACCTAAGCTTTGTTTTTGGTCTTTAACATCACTGGTGTTACCACTGCTTATTTCAAACCTACCATTTAAATGTACTGTTAAATAATACTATAGAAATCAAACACTTGTTCATGATGTGAATTTGAACTATGCCAAACCTTTGTGAATTTACTCTCAGAACAAATACTCGTAGCATGTGTGGGACCCAACTATATAACTGGGAGCTGTCATGGGCATAAATTTCATGTCGAATACAACATGCATTAAAGGGTAAGTCATTAAAATGTACAAGTTTAAAGTTTACATAGATATTAAAATGTAACAGTGACTGCAGCAATTGTTTAGAACTTAAACCAACAGATTTTTTTTCAGGGAGCAGCCACATGAACAGATATTAGAGCATGATGATAGTAAAAAACAACTAACTAAAATCAGTCTTAAAGTGTTTTTAAATTCTTTGCAGATAATACACCCCTTACTGTCTGTACCCTGGGAGTGGGAGCAGAGAAGTGTGCCCACTGTCCTTGGGATGCCACTTGAAAATGAAAAGAACCAACAAGACAGAATCAAGGCCGATAAAGAACAAGTTCAGCGTGGTAGAGTGGAACAAAAAAAAAATCAGGGTAATCCTTGGGAGTGACCGAATGAGAAGTCACCCTCAGTTCAAAATGCAATGCATTTAAAATGCAAACAGACTCCTGGAATGCATTAAACATGCTGGGAACAGAGCACAGGTATCGAGAGGTCAGAATTCTGGGTCAAGAGTATTTTGTCTAGTCTGAAGCTTTTCCTCTAAAAAACAACCATGAACTTGGAGAAGTCATAATTGACCAACCAAATAGCCAATTAACTCTAGGGGGAAAGTTCAAAAAACAAAAACAAAACTCTGTTTTTCATCCTGGAAATATTTAGGATGACAAACTATGCAAATCAGATCCCCAAACACAGACAGATATCTAACATAGATGGTGACAAGTATAAACAATTAAGGCAGTTAGTTTAACTATAAAGACAAATCTGCAAATGTAGAGGCAGGAAAAATTTTAGATCAGTTGAGTGGAACATAACCTCTTCTGGTCTTTTTCATAGGCGGATAAGCAGGATTCCCCCTCCAAGCCTTCTATAGAGGTCGCATGGGAAAGTGATAAGAGCAAGGGCTTAGAGCCCCACAAACTAGGGATCAATAAACAGGCTACAAATCCTGCAGCAGGTTGCTTAACCTCTCAGCTCCTTAGTTCCCTTATCTGCAAAGCAGGTATAGTAACATTGTTGCAGGAATTCAAGATAGCAGCATGAGGCTCCAAGCACAGTGCCCAACAAGGAAAAGCAATCAATAAATGGCCATCATACTCTTCATTATTAATATCAAACTCCAAATGATACAAAGTGATCTTTCTATAGCTGATGAAAATGTCACCAGATACTCCCTATAACACAGCCCTCAAATGCTGCAGGGACTGCTTAGATGGTTGACTAAACCTCGTAAGCTCCATTTATACAACTGTGCAAATATGTTCAGAGGCTTTGCTAATTATGAGAGATCCCTGTCTTCTGTGGTAGGAATACCATGCATCCCCAGAAGACAAGATCCAGATGGGATAATTTTTAAAAATATATTAAAGAACCATATCCTTCTCAATGAGGCAACAAAAACTCAAGATTCCAAGACAGTCAGTGTACTTAGGCCCTAAACATTTCTGATATGGAGAAGCAACTAATTTTTTAAGAGTGTTATTGTTATAAGTTAACATGACTCCAAATACAGATGAAATGAGCAAAAAAAAAAAAAAAAAAAGCCTTTCCCCTGCCATTATTTTTTCATTATGCCCACTAATCCAAGGGAAGACAGTCTTTTAGTCACCAGGCTTGAAGGATTAGACGAGACTAATGCTTGGGGACCCTGAAACTGTCTTTCCTCATGGAAGAGGAAGGCAAGCATTTACAAACCATTTAAACCAATATATGGCAGATGTACTTACACAAATCTCTTTGGTGGTAACTCATTTTTCCTGAAAGAGGGATTTGTGGTTAAACAATGCTTTTTCTCAAGTGGCCTTATCCTCTAGCTAAACAATGGAAGAATATAAGAACAGTGTCTTTGTGACAATGAGTACAGAACCAGGGATTCCTACCAGAACATGGCCACTCATTAGTCCCTCCTTCTACACAACAGCCTCTTTGAGGCTTTCTTCCCCTAATTTGAATTGGCTCCACATTTTTTCTTACATGTTACTAAATGCAGAAGTGCGAAATTAACAAAGAGACTTAGGAACTGGCACAGTACCAACTGATTAACTCCCTGCTTTTCCCACACATATATTTACAGCAACAGTAAATCTATGTCCTAAATAACTCTCTGCAAATGGAGCTACAGTTTTTGGTTTTATATTTAAATATAATTTAAACTTCTGAAAGTGTTTCCAAAGTTAATTTCTATAACTTCATTTCATCAGCGAACTACCCAGTTTATCTAAAGGGCTGGTATTATTCCCATTTCATAGATGAGGAAACTGGAAATGCAAAACACTCATCTAAATTAAACTAGATTTAAACCCTCCTCAAGTTTAATTTTGAGAATCTAAGTAAGAACAACTGTATTTTAGACAAAACTTGCTAATAAATCCTCAGCTGGCTGGCTTGTAGAGATAATTTCTTCTTTTTTGGTGTAATTTTTAAAAAAATTGTTTAACATTAATAATACAGAAGAAAGTTTGGCTTAAACAGAGTATATGATCATTTGCCCTCCACTAGCTTAAACTTCCTTTGGCACTATAAATGTCATATCTCTGCCAAACTGGTAGCTAAACGGCATTCTGATGTAAGAAGCATGAAAGATACTTAATAAGGCTGTTTAACTTTCTTAGGGGCTTTTCACATTGTACATGCAACTATTCATATATTGCTTATAGAATCACAGAAGGTGACAGATGAGGAAACTGAGAACTGGAGTACCAGTAGCACTTACGGGATTATGTCCAGGTACCTGTCTGATCTCTTCAAGAGGAAAGCAGAGAAGAATCAAAGGAAGAGAGCTGAGACAAACAGCAGGAGCCCAGATAAGAAATGTCCACCCAGGCCTAGCTTACAACCCTCTACTCTATTCTGGTGGTCACAACATTATAGTACTAATGTCCATACCTGTCATTTTCAAGAATGCTAGCTATTTCCTGTACGTGCAATCTCATTTTAACCATATTCTGATTTAGACATTCATCTGTGTTAAGAATATAAAAAGCAACACTTACTACAGTATTGACATTTATAAAGCCACTGATTGTTTGCCAATACCTAGTATTCATTTTTATACAATTTGTTATTTCTAAATAAGAAAATGAAAAAGCACAAATGTGAAAAAGCATACCGCTAATTTGAATAGCAGGAATGCCTCTAATTGCATAAATGTCAACCCACAACACGTCTTCTTAAAATCTATTTATAGACTTCAGTATTACATGGGATACACTATAGTTATATGACTTTAAATGTCTAGTGGTATAAGGCTCACTATGCTGTGTCCTACATTGCAAGCAAAGGAAGACTCCTGGTAGAAGAAACCACTTATTTTTCATTATTAGAAATTATCCATTGTATACTTGTACTCAAACTGCAATAATTCTATGTTCAATAAAGAGACTATGGCTGACAATTCATTGATAAAATCAATAAAATATAAAATTTATAGAAATAGTAAATGTATGTAAATTTATAGTTATGGTGTGCATATATATGTATACATACACACATTTTTTTACTAGCCAAAAATATACTGACCCAAATATCCAAAAGCAACATATGAACGTCCTCAACAGCTGCACAAGTTACTGAGCTAATTACAAATGTCTCTGTACACATCTGTGTAATTTTTTAATTTAAAAAAAGATGATTTCTAATTTGTTTTATTTCAAGATAGCTAATGCTCATTGTAAAAAAAAGATGTGTGTGTGTGTGTGTGTATGTGTGTGTGTGTGTGTAATAGAAAATGAAAATCCTCCTAATCTCTCAAGAGATGACTGAATGAACAATACTTCATGTAAGTTTGGCCTTAGACATGGTACATGTGAAAATCTACTTTGTAAAAATCCTACGTGCTAGGGCCATGAAGATCTTCTTACCAGAAAAAGGCATTAGGCTGGACGTCAGCCTCCAAAACAGCTGCTCATGCTCTCTTCCCTGTAAGAAGCCTTAGATTTGCATACAAACACTAGCTACAAGCACCAGCTACTCTAAAGAAAAGAGGAAAAAGAACTATGCAAATATATCAGTGGGGAAATCAACCACATATTTGGAATTCTATAGAAAAAAGTTAACAACAAGAAGAAAACAGGCACCTGGCAGGAAAAATGTTAAGGAAATTATTGAGACGTGATACACTTCCTGTCAAAACAACACATGAGGTGGTGATTCATTCGATTAGTATTTTCTAAATACTGTGCAATTTTAAATGCCTCCATAAGTTCAGTGATATTCAACTGTGGCAGAGAAGGATTTTATGTTTTTTAATTTTAGGTACTAATCAGTTCAAATCACCCTGTACCCCAAAATAAATAAAAACCAGTATGTACTCACTGTATTCACAACAGTATTCTTTAACATCACAAGGGCAAGATAATGCACTATAATTTACTTTCCCTAGTTTAGTTTTTGGCTTAAGCTGTGGTCTTCAATGTAACTCAAAGTGTAGGATACTTGGCCCTGGACTAGAGGCCTCTCCTCAAACAACTGAAACATTAGAATCAATTCACTATTGACATATCAAGAACAACATCAAGACCTTTGTCAAACATTTCCAGGATTCTATAAAATTGTTTCGATTCTCAAGTATCTACAGTTATAAAAATATATTCACACATGTATAACTAAGTTTTTCCCATACAAAGTTAAGATGTAAAGTCAATGGCAAGCATATTGCCACAATAAAACAAATTGGAATATAAAGGAGTCATCTTTTCTGTTTGATAATATTTGAGTTTCCCTCCCACCAAATAGCTACAGTAAATATTTATTTATAAGCCCAACTTTGAAAGGGTTTTAAAAAATTATTAGCAGCAAGTAATTATGTATGTTCGAAAAGTAAAAGTTTTAAAGCAAGTGCAAAAGTTTGTGGTGCATTCTAACATCTGAAAGATAATCACTCCAATTACACAGATTTTAATTAAAAACATCAATTTCTTAAATTCACTTATTTCTATAACATCACTGGAGCAGATGCATATTTACAATATAGATAACATTTAGAACACCATAACAGGAAAAGAAAAAAAAAACTAAACAATACTTTGATCTCTATTATACCAGGTATGGCTCCCAGAAAATTGCCTTTGCTCAGGCTGCTGAGAGCACACTGGCCCACCGCTTTCCATATCACAATGTATTTACTGGCTTTTATGGCAGCTAATTTGTCAGCATTGGAGAGCTCCTCAAGAGCTACCTCTAAGCTTCTTATCTCTGAACCTCCAGCATGCAGCATATGTCTGCTTATAGCAACAATTACTAGCTAAACCCAACTCAATAAAGGCTCAAAAAATCAAATAACACTCCCAAAACTCCCTGGAGTAAAAAACCTTTGGAAGAACTCCAAAATGATAAGAGGGCTTAGAGCCCCTACAACTCAGCAAGTAAAATCCCAAATAGAATAGTCCATTGTCCAAATCACCAATATAATAAAATATCTTTATCTTGAGCCTCTGTGAAAAGTGGAAGGATGCCATACTTTAAAATACTACCTTTTTAATAAGCACAAGTGTGTTTTCTTTCATACCACTAGGTGGGAACTACATAAAATACTAGAGGTTTTACAGATTTGCTAGCTCTTTTTGAGGAAAAAATTGTGAGACTAAACAGAAGGAAAATCCCTAAGTTTTCTTGAGAGAAGGAGGAGAGGTAGAGAAAGGTGGGAGCGGGGATAGGGGAGGAGAGAGGGGATGGAACCATTATAAAAGTTCTTATTTTAGCTAAAAACTGATATTTATCAAAAATGCCATACATTTCAGAGCATATTCTCCCACCCAGCCTCATTGGGGTTAGGTACATTAAGTTCAATATGTTAAAATGAAATTAATACCCATTTTCATTCATCCTAAAATTCAGTTAAAAATAATTACTCGTTTATTACTGGCTGATTCCACCTCACTGCTCATGAAGTATTCTGACAGCAATAACATGAGCTGCAATGAAGGGTAATCTCAAAGTATGTGCAATCATTTCTCCCCATGAAGATGCAACACTGAAGTACATCTTCAAATCAACTTCCTGAACAATGTAGATGTTGCAGTCAAGTGTCTGAAGCACTCTGGGAAGCCAAGCGTGATGCTCGTAATGTGAGAGAGGCTTAGGACACCATCCTTACGTCCACAGAAACACAGAACTTGAGAGATGGAACACACCGTGGAGATGGTCTGACCCTGGCCCCTTGGGTTTCAGATGAGGTCACCAGAGCCGAGAAAGGTGATATGACCCACCCTATATATCAGTGGCAATGCTAAGACTTCAACCCAAATCTACTTCTGGTCCAACCTTTGCTACATTCAGACTGACAATCTTTTTAAAACCTTCCTCTTGCACACACTCTACTACCCTACTATGATGAATGGTGTGAACCACCAGCAATCACTTCCAACTCACACTAAAGAGACTGTTTTTCAATGAACTGAACACCAAACATCTCACTACTTCTAATTTCTTCTGCTGCTGTCCACAAAGGTGCAACACAGCTGATGAAGATAAAGCTTCCCACCATAAATGTGAAAGGGGAAAAAAACTTACTCTTTATTTTTAATACCAAAAAACCTCTGATGAACCAATATCCAAATTACTGTTAACATTCATGTCAAGATGTGGTTTCTTTAAACTGTTCTTGGTAAAGTTGAATTTTCTCTAGCTCAGCCCTATCATTGTGAGACAAGCATGCCAACTGAAAAGTTAATTTGGGACTTTCTGTAGATATGAAGAAGACAACCTAGAGGGTTCATTTTTATGGTAACAACCTAAGTTATCTATAGGTGAAATCTTAAGCACCTTTTTATTAACACTAAAACATTTTTACAAGAAGGCTAAAAATCAAAGGACATAAGACCTTTGTCTCATAATAAACAAATTTCTGTCCAAGTTGGAACCTTTCTAATTAAACATCAAGGAGTCCTCGATACTGTTTTATTGCCAGTGAGCAAGATATCATATTTGGTGATCAAATGGAGAAGAAACAATATACATGTATTTTTATATAGTTACATATGTCAG
>NW_022096765.1:0-20446 GCF_006542625.1 Nomascus leucogenys
CCACACTCCTTTCTTCCAACTGATTGCATTTCACAGGGCGTAAGTGGGTGTTAACATAGATGATTAAGTTTCTTCAAAACAGAAGTTTTATGTTTATTTATTTATTTATTTATTTTGAAAGGAGTCTGGCTTTGTCGCTGGCTATTTTTTTTTTTTTTTCATTTTTAGTAGAGAGGGGCTTTCACCATGTTGCCAGATTTGTCTGGAACGCCAGACCTCAAGTGATCTGCCCCCGCGGCCTACGAAAGTGCTGGGATTACAGGCATGAGCCACCACACCCAGCCAATTAATTCGTATTATAATGTAAGAATTTAATCTAAGAACACCGTTGGTATTACAAGCTAGAGCCACTGGGCAAGCTTTACTTTTTGAATGTTATATTTTGACTTGTTGACTTGTGTTTCTCACCCTACAACTTCATTAGCTCTTTAGGTGCAAGAAAATCTGTCTCTTTTGTTCAATTCTGCATTGGCTTAGAATACTTATTAAGACACAGTAGGCAGTTGATACTTTGAAGAAAAAGGTATTGTAAGTAATATCCTTAAAGATATCACCTTTAAAGAAACAGGATGACTTATAATATGAATAATTAAGCTGATGATATCTCTCACTGTCTTTCACACAGAACCATTTGATTTCTTTCTTAGTGCTTAGAAGTGTCTTTAATATTGTCTGTTTTTGGCGGGCGCGGTGCCTCACGCCTGTAAACCCAGCACTTTGGGAGGCCCAGGTGGGCGGATCACGAGGTCAGGAGATCGAGACCATCCTCCTGGCTAACATGGTGAAAACCCGCCTCTACTAAAAAAAAAATAAAAATTAGCCTGGCGTGGTGGCGGGCGCCTGTAGTCCCAGCTACTTGGGAGGCTGAGACAGGAAAATGGCGTGAACCTGGGAGGCGAAGCTCACAGTTAGCTGAGATCATGCCACTGCACTCCAGCCTGGGCGACAGAGCGAGACTCCGTCTCAAAGAAAAATATTGCTTGTTTTTACTTTTCCGTCAGGAAATCTGTACTCCTTTCAGAATATATATGTACTTTCATTTCATCTCTTCTCTTAGCAGTATTCATTTTATGTCCAAATCAATAAATAATCAATACAGATTCTTCAGCTGTGCATTAAGGCCCCATCTTGAACTACTCTATGCTACCTTTTCTGCTACATCTCTAAGCACTGCCTCTCTCATGATATATGTGTAAATTACATATGTGAACTATACGGAATTCCAATAGTATGATGGTTTATCTTGTATGTAGTTTCTAACCCCACTGCCCCAATTTACCTGCCTGAAATTCTCAGGAATTTCCCATTTTTTTTTGTAATGTTACTTTAATTTTATTTAGAAAATGAAAGAGAATATAGTTTTAAAACTTTTGACTTACACATGCTGTTGATCCTTGAATAACACTGGAACTATGTGAGTCATTTATAATTGGAGTTTCTTCTGCTTCTGCCACCCTTGAGACAGCAAGACCAACCCCTTCTCTTTCTCCTCCTTCTCAGCTTAATCAACATGAAGATGATGAGGATGAAAACCCTTATAATGATCCACTTCCACTAATTATATTTACTATTCCGTTAGTGATAGCAAATATATTTTTCTTTTCATTTTCTTCATAACATTTTCTTTCCTTTAGCTATCTTTATTGTAGAAATACAGTATACATATAACATATAAAATATGCATTAATCAACTGTTAACATTATCAGTAAGGCTTCTAGTCAACAGTAGGCTATTGATAGCTAAGTTTTGAGGAAGTCAAACGTTACATGCTGATTTCTGACTTCATGCGATCTCGGCACCCCAACCACCACGTTGTTCAAGGGTCAACTCTAAGTTTATTAAATTTTTTTTATCATTCAAATAATCTGAGAATCTCTTTGTGAACATTCAAAGACTTTATCTTTCTGTGAAACCCTGTGTTTATCTCATGTAATAATTATTGCATTCCATAGTGATAGTGTATTTTCTCATACCTATTAATATTTTATATCATTCCCCAGGAAATGAAAAATATTTTAGCTGAATATGTTGATATTAGCAAGAAATCCTAATAAAAAGTTTGCTTCCATGTTGAAATGATTAGATGGAACCCTTTTGCTATTGCTGTGCTGCTCACAGTAGCATAACAATTTATAGCTTGGTAGCGCCCATTGCTCTAGTTGGTACACTGAAGCATATGCTTTTCTGATAATATTGTGAATTATATTAACCTTTTTGAAAGTGATAGTTATATATTGCTAAAGTGTCCAAGAGCTGTCACAAAGTTCTATACTTTATTGTATTATTTCTTGAATTATTTCTTAAGAAAAAGTCTCAATTTTGGAAAAGAAAGACTGCTTTGAAAAAGACTTGAGTTCTAAAATGATAATAGCAAGTATTTCAAAATAACCTGTTCCTAAGAGAAGAGAAATTGCTAGGTAAGTTGATATTCACCAATTTGAACATTTTATAATAAGTAGAATTGATCATTAGAGGCCTAGCCGGTGACTCATGACAGTTATCCCAGTACTTTGGAAGGGCGAGGCGGGCAGATCACCTGAGGTCAGGAGTTTGAAACCGGCCTGGCAAACATAGTGAAATCCTGTCTCTATTAAAAATACAATAAATAAATAAATAAATAAATAAATAAATAAATAAATAAACAAACAAACAAAAATAAAAGACTAGCCGGGTGCTGTGGCAGGCACCTGTAATCCCAGCTACTCTGGAGGCTGAGGTAGGAGAATGGCTTGAGCCCTGGAGGCGGAGGTTGAGGGGAGCTAAGACCCAGCCACTGCACTCCAGCCTGAGCAACATAGCGAGATTTCTCCCAAAAAAAAAAAAAAATCGATTATTAGAAATACAATATAAGATATTTATAACAAAATATGAAGTAAGCAGAAAGGATGTAAAATTGTAAATGTAATTTCATTAATTTTATTTAACAAATACAGGAAAAACTTAAAGGGAGTTAATCAATTAGTATAATAATTATGTTATCTTCAAGGAAATATTGGGAGAATTGTTTCCTTATTGTTTACAATTCTTTCTAATTTTTTATGTGGGTAAAAAATCAACAATGAGCATGAAAATTTAAGCAGATTTCAAATATGGCAGATTCCATGAAGCTGATTTTCTATCTTTAAAAGAAAAATGATGTTTTTGCTCCCTGACAAAATGCCTCATCATTTGAATTATGGCTTGTTTAGGACACACTTTTTCTTCCTTGAGTATTTCTATATTTGTTTCATTTTCTCCAAATGATAGTAAAGATTCAGTCTGTGTCTCTATATGATGTTTACAATTCCTGAAACACCTGAGCAGTGAGTTGCACATAATAATAGTAACCTCTCACTAAGTAAATTAAGCTGAATGTTGAATTTCTCAACCAAAACTTTGAAATCTAAGAAAGAGACATATCTTCATCCTGCTTTTCTTGTATGACTTCTTTCCCCTGTATCAAAGGATACAGGGTGTTAACACATGATACAGAGAAAGAGAACTGTGTGTGCCTGTGTGTGTATTTACATATGTGTAGCCACATCAATTTTTGTATTTGTAGGAACGCCTTCTTGAGAATTTGATTCAGAAACCCATAGCATTTTATTGAAATTATGTTTCCTTTGATTGTCTCATCTGTTTATGGGAGCTGTTAACAGGTATTCTGTGGTTCATTTATCATACACTATTACAAAATCTGAGTTCACGATGCTAAATTCATAAACGTTGAATACAGCTGCAATCCAAATTATAGGGGTTTTCTTATTATAGGTTATTCCTATTTTTCTTTTGTCAACAGGGTGCAGTTGAAAGAACAATATGGAGCTCCCATTTCATCCTAAAACTATCTAGTGTGAATTTAGGCAAGTTATTTAACTCCAGGCCCTTTGTAATCTCATCTATGAAATAGGGCTATTAGCCTGCCCAACTTGCAGAATTGCTCTGAAGATTAAAAATCGTGTATTGTATAAACATTCAAAACAGTAATTGGCACATAGAAGTGATCAGCCAGTTCTAAATGCTAACTGCTAGTAAAACTAAATTATAAAAAAGTAAGACATAAAGTAGTGAATATAATAATTAACACTTTCTTAATGTAATAATTGTTTCTCATTAATTACACTGTGACAGAATTGGTATTTGAATTCCATGACTCATTGTTTAGCTACTCAGAGCTTGTCGATACACTTTCAATTAGATTGAATCATTCATATTGCAATAGCAACCCCATCACGCCTTTTGGAATGTAAGTTCTGTGAAAGCAGGGAGTGTTTGATTCATAGCAGGCATCCAGATATTGTAGAAAGACAAATAAACACCATGTTTTGTTTTCCTAATAGGTTTAGCTTTAAAAATAAGAATATTGTTAGTTATCACTTGGCAAATATTTATAATTTGCCAAGCATCTTACTAAACATTAGTAGATTATCTTATTTTAATGTTGATATTACTTCTGTGAGTACATTACTAGGATATCTAAGGTGAAGAAATTCTGGCCTATATTTGTATATCTGGGCTTATCAGTTAATTATTCTTATCAAGTAAGATACAATTCACTACCATTTTTCCCATCGGCCACGTGCACCTGTTTTCTGTGCTTTCATAAGCCTCAGCAGAAATAAGTGTTTTATAAGATTTAAAAATATGTAGCTATGTATGTTACTGTTTTTAATTTGCATATTATAGAAATTTGAAAATATGCCTTTCATGCTTGAAGACACTGATTTGAATTGCCAGGTCTATTTAAGAACAATTTTGTTTGTTTGTTTGTTTTTTTTTGAGATGGAGTTTCACTCTTGTTGCCCAGGCTAGACTGCAATGGAGCAATCTCGGCTCACCACAACCTCTGCCTCTGGGGTTCAAGTGATTTCCGCCTCAGCTCCGGAGTAGCGGGATTACAGGCATGTGCACCACTCCGGGGAGTTTTTGTATTTTTAGTAGAGACGGGGTCTCCTGCATTTAGTGGGTCAGGCTGGTCTCAATACTCTCCACCTCAGGTGATCCGCCTGCCCTCGGCCCTCCCAAATAATGCTGGGAATTACAGGAGTGAGCCCACGCCCGGGGCCACAATTTAAAAAAAAAAATATATTAGTCAGCCCTTTCTGTCTGTAGATTTCACATCAGCAGCAAGGTGGATAGAAAATACAATATTATTCACTGTAATCCCAGTTACCTAGGGAACTGAGAAGGAGGATTCTTGAGCCCAAGAGTTGAGGCTTTAGTGAGGTATGATCAAGCCACTGCACTCAGCCTGGTGAAAGGCAAGATCCATTCTTAAGAAAATAAAATGAAATACAGTATTGAAGGAAAGAAACCACAATTATGGGGGCCAACATTTTATTTTTAAAGATAGCTTATATTGCCAATTTTTTTTGTTTTCAAACTTACATTTTCAAATGTTATATTACGTACAGAAAATGATTTGTTAAAAATCACAAAGTAGAAGACATAATCCAGAAAAAAAGGCTTTTAAGTGAGTAAATTTATTTCTATGGAATAAATCTCAACAATTATTTTCCTTTAGCTTGATATGTTAGAACTTTTATCAAAGAATGATACTCGTTGCATGAGCTCAAATCTGAGAACCTCACATGTAGCTAACAAAGAATAATGAATAATGTAAAGTAAGAGAATTATGAATGTTTTCTAAAAAACAAAAAATAAAACAAAACTGTTGCATTCCATGTGGACTCTTAGCCATGCTTTTCAGAAATATTTCTGTTTTATATTATTGCCTACATCACTGTCTTAACAATATGAAGACCGGGATGTCAAAGGGCATTAAGCATGTGGTAAGTTATATTATGGCCAGTTAACCCAAGGGAGGTCCAGATGTGGCTTCAGATTCCACATACACAGCTGCTTTTCCTCACTGAGGCAGAGCAAGGTAATCCAGAAAGTCTTTTCAGACTCTGAGATTGCTGATACTTACATTATTCTGAAAATCACTTTGAAAACATGAATATTAAATAATTTATACTAAAATCTGTATTTATTATTCTGATAGATAATTTGATTTGTTTAGTGGTTGTTCACGTTCAGCCTGTTAATTCCACGGGAGGGGGGGGCTACTTTCATGTATGCGTGTCTTTTCTGCAGGACTTGAGTATGCACAAATTTTTGATATCTATCAGGGTCCTGGAACCAATTTCCAGAGATGACTGATTAAGTCAGTCTTGTTCTGAAATTTTATTTTGTGTGTAGAAGTACATTTCATAAAGTTATAACTGTATTCATTTCTCATTACAATATTGTTAAGAATCATGAATGATCAACCAATGTTTCTGTAACAAACATTAATTGATCCTTAGGGTTACCAGATAGACTTTTTATAGGTAGGAAAATAAAAAATGACTCCCATTTATAATGTCACTTTTCCACTTTTTTTGTACTGTGGAAAAATATCATAGTTGATTTCTTGCAAGCCAAGGGAAAATTTCAAATATATGTAGCAAATGATAAATACAATATTTTCTCATACAATGTATTCAATTTTTCATGTGTTATTTTCAGTATCTTTTTGTTTCTTATTTTGAAAGAATATACATTTATTTTAGAAAATGTAAAGATCAAGAAAGCCACAACAGAAAATAAATATCTCCCTAATTTCATCAGAAAAATATAAAATCATGGTTATAGTTTTGTGTGTATAATTCTATTCCCTTTCCTATTTTAAATATATTTTGTTCATGTATACACAAAACCAAGTAAATCTCTCTCTAGATAATGTATATAATAAACATATTTATTTGTTCATTTTCCCATTTTTATATTTAGAGGTTTTCTCCCTCCTAAACCTTGACTATTGCAATTTTTTTCTGCCCAACATTGACTATCGCCAGGTTGATCTTATATGTATTGCAGAAGGGGTTAGGTCATTGGACAACCAGAAATGGCTCTATCTTTCTGTCCAGGGATTATCAAAGGGTCTGGTTTGGGAGTAAGAGCATGTTTTAAACAATTTGATTGGTTGGCCAGTGGCAGCATATTTTTAACTTACACATCGTCCCCTCTTATGTTGTTGTTGTTAAGAGACAGGTTCTCACACTTTCTCCCAAGCTGGAGTTCAGTGGTGCAATCTTAGCTCACTGCAGCCCCAAAATCCTGGGCTCATTCAATCTTCCCACCTCAGCCTCCAAAATCGCTAGGATTACAGTCACGTGCCACAATGCCCAAGTGATATTTGTACTTTAATTTGTTGAGACAGGGTGTCCCTATGTTGTCCAGGACGGTCTACAACTCCAAGCCTCAAGCAATCCTCCCACCTCAGCCTCCCAAATTTACGGGATTACAGGCATGAGCCACCGCTCCTGGCTTTATCTCTTACTTCTATGTTTGTCCTTCTCTTCTAGGTCTATCCCATGAACTGTCTTAGCCCGTTCTATAAAACATTCTTCTGCCGTGGTCATGTGAAACATTACAAGATTGTTTTTGATGATTCTTTCATGTTTTATGTTATGTATTCTAACATGGCAGTGTGACTTTTTTAAAAAGGACAAAAAAGCACAGTAGAAGGTCGGCTAATCACAAACAAGACTTTGATGATCACAGTTGCCCTATAGTTTATTGTAATGTATAAAAAAATCAGCACTTACTCGTAATGTGCCTTGAGATAAATCATTTAGTCAGTTCATTCTCAGACCTCAGTTTCCTCCTCTGTGAAATACTAATATCAACTGTGTGTAATTTATTTTAAAGAATTAGCTGCATAGTATTCCATGGTGTATATGTGCCATATTTTCTTAATCCAGTCTATGATTGTTGACATTTGGGTTGGTTCAAGTCTTTGCTATTGTGAATAGTGCTGCAATAAACATACGTGTGGAATACTATGCCGCCATAAAAAAATGATGAGTTCATATCCTTTGTAGGGACATGGATGAAGCTGGAAACCATCATTCTCAGCAAACTATCGCAAGGACAAAAAACCAAACACTGCATGTTCTCACTCACAGGTGGGAATTGAACAATGAGAACACATGGACACAGGAAGGGGAACATCGCACACCAGGGACTATTTTGGGGTTGGGGGAGGGGGAGGGATAGCATTAGGAGATATACCTAATGCTAAATGACCAGTTAATGGGTGCAGCACACCAACATGGCACATGTATACATATGTAACAAACCTGCACGTTGTGCACATGTACCCTAAAACTTAAAGTATAATAATAAAAAAAAGAATTAGAAAATTTGTAAAATACTTTAATACCGAGCATGATTCCTGTCATTACTATATCATTGTTACTGTTGTAGCACTGAACCACTTACCACTTAAGTTAGTTAGTTTGTTTGTTTGTTTGTTTTTGAGACAGAGTCTCGCTCTAGAGCCCAGGCTGGAGTGCAGTGGCACGATCTCGGCTCATTGCAACCTCTGCCTGCTAGGTTCAAGCAATTCTCCTGCCTCAGCCTCCTGAGTAGCTGGGACTACAGGCAGGGACAGTGCCACCATGTCCGGCTAATTTTTTGTGTTTTTGGTAGAGACAGGGTTTCACCGTGATGTCCGGGCTAGTCCTGAACTCTTGACCTCATGATCTACTTGCCTTGGCCTGCCAAATTGCCGGGATTACAGGATTGAGCCAACGTGCCCGGTCAGACGACTCTTTAGAGATGATTGAATGTGGAAATTCAGTTGACAAGTGGCTGGTTCAAATAGTTAAATTAGAAATATTCAATGTTAGAATTGTAGAGTGCTCTTGTGTTTCTCTTCTATATCATTTGGGCAACTAGTAAACAGCATACTGCTTTATTGACAGGCATGTCATCTATGCTCCAAGCAGCCACAGCAAGTATTCAGAGGAGTCATTTCCAGGAATTTCTAATGCTCTGTTTGAAATTGAAAGCAAAGTGGACCCTTGCAAGGCTAGGGGAGAAGTGAAGAGAAAGATTTCTGTTGCAGCCCTAACAGTGCAGGCAGCTTCAGAGGCTTTTAAACAAGTAGCCTAAGAGGATTCTTTAGAGAACCCATATTGAATTTGTGTGATATGTCACTCAGAAAGAATCATGATGGGTATATTAATGAATTTTAAAATTATTATATTAGAAATAAAGCTAGATATTATATACAGTTATTTGAGCATTCATATACTTGTTTGTGTATATGTTTTCTTTTATTTTCTTGTCATGGATTAAAAATAAAAAATAAAAAATTATAATTATACAAGGTTACTCTGAAGTGGAAGAATCAAACTCAGTATTAAATCCAAGAAGAATAGACAAATATCGTAAAACTCTCCTCTGGCATGATCAGGGAATCAAGTCTAATCTGTTCATGTCACTTCATACATAAGAAAATATCAGTTTGTCATAGAGCACACTGGGGAATATGCACAACTGCCTCAAGCCAGAGGTCTCACGCCCTGCCTGGCCTCCCAAGGCTGAGATGATCATTATCTCAGCACAGTCTTTGGTACACTGATTAAATTACACTTTTATAAATTAATCCCTCTGTAGCATAAGAAATAATTATTTTTTAATCAAAAATATCTTATTTATATAAAAGACTATAATGTAACACACAAGTATTGAGAAAAATGCCAATGACACGAATATCTGTGAACCTACTAACCATATGAAGAAAATAACGTTTCCAATATCTTTGGGTTCTCCATGCACTAATGACACTTGTGCTTGTTCACTTTCTTAAATGTTATGTTTATCTTTATTTCCTCTGTTATTCTTTATAATTTTATCACACATGGCTATATGATTTACATGTTTGATATTTTGGCTTTTTGTAATTTTGAACTTTTTATAAGTAAAATCATACCATGTATATTTTATGGTACTTGTTTTTTTTCACTGGTCTTTAAGGATTTAGATAGATAGATCGATAAGTAGACAGATAGATAGATATAGAGCATTTATTCAAATTAAAGTAAGATTCAGGGTCCATCAAGAAAGAGAAAACATATAAACATATAACATATGGTTATAAATGGGATAACCAAGGGGCAGTTCCAAGATAGCCGAATAGGAATAGCCCCAGCCTACAGCTCCTAGGATGAGCGGCCCAGAAGACGGGTGATTTCTGCATTTCCAACTGAGGTACCAGGTTCATCTCACTGGGGCTTGTCATACAGTGGGTGCAGTGCACTGAGCATGAGCCAAAGCAGGGCAAGGCATTGCTTCCCCCAGGAAGCGCAAGGGGTTAGGGAATTCCCTTACCTAGCCAAGGAAGCTGTGACAGATGGCACCTGGAAAATCGGGTCACTCTCACCCTAATACTGTGCTTTTCCAATGGTCTTAGCAAACAGCACACCAGGAGATTATATCCCGAGCCTGGCTAGGAGGGTCCCACCCCCACGGAGACTCGCTCGTTGCACTCTAACATTCTCAGTCCCATGGGGAGACCACGAGGTCACATTCCTTTGATCCAGTTTTACCCAATTTCTGGCAATTTCTCCAATGCACTTCATGGTCTATCCTCTCTCATCAATTGCACCTGTGAGTCTCTGCCTGACAAGCTCTCCCCGTCTGGGGTCAATAGAGTGTCTTTTAAATATAACCCATGGACTGTCTGCCCTGGGGCCCGTGATTGACCTAGCAGCAATTCCTCTGGGCTTCCTTAGTCACTGTGTATTAACAATTTATTTTCTTGGCTAGTTATAGAAAAGTTCACTTGAACCATTCCTATGATACTTGAATTGGACCCTCATTGTAGTTTACGAGTGGCAAAGAAGGGTCTGAGTATTCCAGCAAAGAAGTATGTAAGGAACAAATTATGAGAAAACATTTAGGAATAGGGAAAAAAGGCCAGGTGCGCTGGCTCACACTTGTAATCCCAACACTTTGGGAGGTCCAGGGGGGCGGGTCATCTGAGGCCAGGAGTTCGAGACTAGCCTGGCCAACATGGTGAAACCCCTCTCTACTAAAAATACAAAAAATTAGCCAGGCATGGTGGCAGGCGCCTGTAACTCCAGCTACTCAGGAGGCTGAGGCAGGAGAAGTGATTGAACCAGGGAGGCGGAGGTTGCAGTGAGCCGAGATTGCACCATTCCACTCCAGCCTGGGTGACAGAGCAAGATTCCATCTCAAAAAATAAATAAATAATAAAAAAGGAATATGGAAAAGAGGCAGATGAAGATTCATAAACCAGGAGCATACTGAAACCGTTCTGATGTATTTGCATATGTTGGAATGATGATCGTGAGCTTGTCTAGAGACTTCAGTGATTACCCTCCTTATAACAAAGCAGAAAGCCTTCCTTAGAATTATCTGGGCTGACATCATTCTTTGTCCAGACCTGTTAACAGACGTTGGCAACCCAGTGCTGTGAGTCTCACTCCCAACAATGCAGAAGGCCTGAGATCCCACAGAAATTATCCTTGAATTTCTGAAGACTCTTAAGGCACAGTAATTTATGGATCCTATGAATTTCATGTTTTTTAAAATATCAGATTATGTGAGGTTTTTGAACAAATTAAGTTCCAGGATGATATCCACCACCCAGACAGGAAATCAGTTTAAAGAATTATAATCTCAAAGTCCAGAATGATGAAAAAAAATGTTTTTCATAGAGCTTCCTTGTAAGTTTCTTTCATTTTTCTTGAGATATAAGTAGTGGAGAACAATCTCTGCCTGATACATCTGCCCTAGTCATATGTAAATTCATTAATTGTAGAAGAAAGAATTATACTTTTGAAATAAAATAGCTACTTAAAGCTTTCTGTTGTTTTTGAGGCAAAGTCTCACTCCATCACCCAAGCTGAAGAGCAGCATTGCAATTATAGCCCACTGCAGTCTCAAACTCCTGGAATAAAGTGATTCTTCCACCTTAGCCTCCAAAGTAGCTAGGACAACGGGGTACATCACCAGGCATGGCTAATTTCTTTTTATTTTTTGTAGAGATGGTGTTTTACTATGTCTCCAGGCTGATCTTGAACTCCTGGCACAAAGGGATTCTTTACACCTGTTGTTTATGTTAGCATACAATGTGAACTGCAATTCTAAATTTACTTTTATAGCAGGTACTAACATAGCTTATACAATACTATAGTTGAATAATCTTTCCCCATCAATTTTTACTGTATTCTTTATTACTAATACTTGCTTATATATCACTGAACCTATTTCTGGGTCATCTACTCTTATCTTTCTATGTATCCTTACATCAGCTCCCAGGATTTGATATTCATATCATGACACTCTATTTAATACACAGATATTTACCCTCAAAATTCTACTTTAAAGAAATTACCTTAGTATTCTCACCAAGTATTTTTCCTTCCATCTTAAAATGTTGTTCAAATTGTGTTCTACTTTTTTGATTTTGCACAGAATTAATCATAAATTAATCATAAATGTTTAACATTTTCAAAATTAATGGCCTCATAATATTGTTATTCCGGATAAATAGAATTTTGCCAGATGAAAGTGGAAATAAGGAACTCTGTGTAAAGGTAACGACCAAAAAAAAGGTAGAAAGAAATCAGGCTTTGAAAATTCAATTGTTTGGCTGAATATGATACATCGATACTAAAAATAACATGAAATAAAACTGGAAAAAGCCAGGGTCACAGAGTGGAAGGCTTTCAGTGTTAAGCAGAGTATGCTGTAATTAATCAATTGATAGTAGGGATGCACTGGCATTTCTGAGCAGCACAAATCCCACTTATTATGTCAAAAATAGGTCTTTTGAGATAGGCCAGCCCTGCATAGGACGCACTAGAATGGAGAGGCAGATGCCAGAGTTCAGAGACTGATCACAGCAAGAACTTCCCAAGTCTCCTTCAGCAACACTGATGTGAGTTAGCATTTCCTTTTAATTATATCTATTATAGCTATATGAAGAAAACATTTTTTCAGATAATTTGGACGCGAATTTGGTCCTTAATAATATAAATTATTTGTGCTGTTTAAATAAATAATCCCAGATTACTGAGATATTTATTCTCCCTTCCTTGCTTGTGAGGATACAACCAATGTTGAAAAGATGCTTTTTTAATTAGAGTACCAAAAATATTTGTTAACTATATGATATTCAGAAAAAGCAAAAAGACAAGATAATGAGGGCACGTAATTATCAGAATTACTTTTCACCATTCTCTGTGAGCATTCCTCATCCAAAAATCCAAAACGTGTATTAAAACATCTCATGCACTCCACAAATATATACACCTACTATGTGCCCACAAAAATAAAAAATTAAGAATTTTTTTTAAAAAGGGTCAAAATCCAAAAGTTTTTGAGCAGCAACATGACATTGAAAGAAAATGTTAATTGGAGCATTAATTTTAGCATATCCTAAAATACGGGATATTTTAGGATATGTATTAGGGATGTTAAACCAATAAGTATACTGCAAATATTCCAAAATTTGAAAAAATCAAAAACCCAAAACTTTTCCAGTCTTAAGCATTTTACATAAGTGATAATCAACCTTATAATCTGTTGAATTGCATCATATGTATAGATTACATATTCTAAAGAGAAATCATGTTTTGATGTCTTGCAGATTTAATTTTGAGACACACAGTAATATTTTATTTATGAACCCAAGGAATGCTTTCCCTTTATCAGCTTTTAGAGCACTTTGAAAGTTAATCTATAACATAATGGTTGAAAGACAATACTCTTTTATTTTCAAAACAATCCCACATTGAATTCAGTGGGGAATTGTATTTGGTTCTTTACCTAGACATGCCAGTGTACTCCGGGGAAGGACTATTTTTGGTTAAGTTTTCATGAGGAGATTTACGTTCAAAGCTTTCATCGGGGCTTTGCAGCTACACAATTTAAAAGAAAAAAGAGAATACATAGAAATCAGATATATTAAATGCCCGTTAAACAGAAGTAAATAACTAAACCATAATTCGGCAAAAACAAGGGATGATATCTGCACATTAGCAACTATTAAGAATTATAATAGTGAGTTTCCGACAATATGGAAAAATACTGATGTTATTATGTGTAGGTGCAACTAAATTATTAAAATAAATGCATAAACCACATAGAATAAGAAGTCTGCAACTAAATAGCACCAAGACATTGTCTTTAGATGAATGGTTATATCATATTATTTTTTGGTCCATTTTGCTGAATTGAAAGTGATAGCTCTCAAAAATATTTACCTTTCTCTTACAAAAAAAGAAAATAAAAAGTAGCAAACTTGTTAAGGTAAAGAAGAAGAGAG
This sequence comes from Nomascus leucogenys, assembly GCF_006542625.1. Taxonomy (NCBI): domain Eukaryota; kingdom Metazoa; phylum Chordata; class Mammalia; order Primates; family Hylobatidae; genus Nomascus; species Nomascus leucogenys. Next base: position 14,115 of record NW_022096765.1, read on the forward strand.
AAGAAAGAGAAGGAGCCTGAGCTTCTAGGATGCCTCGCTTTGTACATGGGTAATCTGGATGATTCCACCAAAATGTATCTATTTGTTTGCTGGACTTCATTGAAATCTGGGAGTTTTCCAGAATTAATCCATTCAGAGATAAGACAGGTTTAATTCTGGGGTCAGAAGGCAGAGACTAAAGACAAACAATCTCTGTAATATCCAAGTGATCATATAGCTGGATGCATAAGCATAGTGGAGGGAGAGGGATAAATAATCTTTTGGAATCCTCAAGTCGCAGAAATCTCTTAATTCTCCAACACCAGTAGATAGAGCCATCCAAAAGCGGGAGAAGAAGCCAAGTAAAATCTGGAAGAAGGAATGTTAGAGAGTAGGAGTTGCAAGGACAAGCTTTTACTGCTCGCTGGACAGAGCAAACTCTCAGCTTCAGAAAGAAGGAGTGAAGGTAGAAAGAGTGGCCCTTGCTCTGGGACCAACACAGAAGAGCACTTCCTAATGGCCTTTCCAAAATTGTCCAATATAACCCTGCTGGAGGAGAAGGCTGTGAAGTTTTCTGGCTCCTAGAGTGCCTCTCGGAATTCCAAATCCCAAATTCCCTGTCTGAACAAGGAGTTTCTTACCTTTTTCTTCCTATTTTTCCCAGAGCAGATGAGCCAATATTGCTCCATGCTGAGGTCTTGGAACCATCCTTTTAAAAGCCATAAAATTAATTAGGGAAGAAGAGACTGGGAGAAATGAAAATAAACCAAACTTGCAACATTTTCAGAGTAAATTATTAGGTGAGCTAGATCTCTGAACTGCTTTTTCATAGTCATTTATTACCTATTTCCTAGAATCAGGTAGACCCTAGTTTATAGTTCTCTGCAACTGTTCTATCTGCATCCCAATTAAACTACAGACTGTGGTGCTGACAGTCCCCAGAAGCAACTGACTCACCGAATAACACAGTGTCCACATCCTGATAATTTCATACCCCCTTGCAGTGACCAATCAAACACAATTTTCCAGCCCCTCACCTTCCACAATCCCCTTAAAAATTCCAGCCCAGAACTCCTTGGAAAGATGGAGTTGAGGGTCTCCTCCAATGTTCTCACTCAGAACACTGTGATCATTCAACTTATTATCTGCTGCAAATCTCCTGTCTGAGTGTGGTTGGCACGTTACTGCACAGTAGGCTGTTACTGTACAACCTGTTGGTCCTATAACAATATGGCAATTCTAAACTCAGCACAGCCTTCTATGTTATGAGGAAGTTATATACTATTTTTTAAAGAAAAAGGATGCAAAATCTTTATTGACAGATTGTTAGCTAGAGTTATACATTTTAAACATTTGGACATTTGTGTGTGGGCCTCTATTTATTTCCTTGTAGTGGTTTACAAGTATGGGAAGATGTCTGCCAAAAAGTTATTACCAAAAGTTTAACAGTCAAAAGGATAAGCTGTGTGGAAAGAATACTGGTAATTAAGTGAAACCACGTTTTGACATGCACATTTTTCCAGGCCGTTGACATCTACTTTGATTATAGCTTATTTCCTCGTTTTAATATTTAGTTATAAAATTTTATAAATAGCATTCAAACAAAAAAGGCAAAATGGTGGGAAGATAATAAAGAATAATTTTAAATGAATAACTCACTTCCCAACTCTACCAAAACTGAATAATGAAATCTGGATGCCTTCCTATTCTGAAGTATTTCTTACTTAGATACAGCTCTAGCCATGAAGAGTTTTGGGAAGAAATGTGTCTCTAAGCTTTCCACAATATGAGTGTAATATTCCAGGTAGACCCTATTAAGGTGCTGTTAATTTTTGTAATACGGGACTGAGGGATCTGGAGACCGCAAGACTGAAGGACCATAGATGTGCTGGACTCACCGCTGGCGTCAGGCTTCAAGAGAAGCACAAGGCGCATGCATAGCCTCCAGAGGTTTTGATGTTTTCTGCTTGGCTTTCTTCTGAGCCTCCTACCTCCTATGCTGCTGCGACCCTTCAATTTGGCTATAGCCTTTACCACCACCTCTGGCTTTTGTTCCCTCTTTTTTTTCTAAAATTACTTTGAAGCAAGAAGTTTTAAAAGATGGTTTTCACAGACTTTTTAAGAAAAGGGAAATTTGTTGAAAGCATTGAAGATTTACCTACCTACAGACCCTTAACAACACGTAGGAGTACACTATTTCTAGAGCCATATGAGTTAGCTTCCCAATAAGAGAGAAATATCCCAGAGGCAATGATGGTTTCAGACAATTTAAACATAGCGTCTCTACTTATTTGCTTACGGAATCTGAAGTTTTCATTAACTCCAGATCTGACTCACAAGCTGTTTATCCTTTGCAAAGAATGGCACATAGTCAGGATGGACCAAATTTATCATGAATGACAATGCACAATTACTGATCGTTTATCACCAAGACTCCCAATTTGAAGTTAACATTGAAGAAAACAGATGATAATAAAATGACTTCGACAAACCAGTAGTTTTTCTGAATCCAGCATTTATGAGAATATTGAAGAGAAGAATCAGCTGCGTTTGGTGGCTCACATTTGTCATGCCAGCACTTTGGGAGGCCGAGGCGGGCATATCACTTGAGGTCAGGAGTTTGAGACCAGCCTGGCCAACATGGTGAAATCCTGTGGTCTCGATTAAAAATACAAAAATTAGCCAGGTGTGGTGACACGGGCCTGTAATCCCAGCAACTCAGGAGGCTGAGAATCGCTTGAACCCAAGAGGTGGAGGTTGCAGTGAGCCCATGACAGGCATCTGTATTTCCAGCCTGGGAGATAGAGGGAGTCACAGCCTCAAAACAATAAGATAAATAATCTATGCTAGAAGCGAAAAAAAAAAAAAAAAAAAAGAAGAATTTGTTCAGCTAAAAATTATTTGCATCAAAACAAACTTCTTCAAAGCTTTTCCAGTCTAAGTTTACATTTTATAATGCTACTTTGGAATGCATGCAAGGGCCATTGAAACCAAGAACTATAATTGATTGTATATGTCAGTAAGACAATTCAGTTCACTCTTATAACTAATATATTTTACACAGTTACAAAAATCAGCAATTTTTAGTAACTGATGATCCAGACCATATTTTGTATTATTTGCTTTGCATAAAATGTCTACAATACAAAAATCCACAAAGATCTAAAGTACAAAAGGGATTGTGAGTCGAGTGGGTGGGGAAGGCGCAATGAATAGACAGTAATGATAAAGAGTTTTGGGTTTCATTTTGGGGTATATAAAATGTCCAGGAATCAGACAGTTATGGTTTTTCACAACTCTTTATTAAAGTTAAATTTAGGAAACAAATGTATAATTTCAATGTGGTTATCCCATTTCATACTCAGATAATAATTTTGTTTCCTGAAGTTACAGTGAGCTCAAAGATGCTCACACATTGTCCTACTGTCTCACATGAGAAGGTCTTGAGATTGGAATTTTTTTCAGGCAAGAGAGCTCACTAAGAAATCATAATGAAACCTGACTTTCATGGGGAACCAATACAAACGAAAGGTGTCAAAAGGGAAGACAAAGAGGAAGGGAAAAAGCTGTATATGAGGGAACCTTTTGAAACATCATAAAAGCTCACAACTGTGTTGTCATAATCCAGAAACACCCCAACCCGACCCAAAGGTCTTTGCACATAGTGAGTTAAGGGAAGAAAGATGTTGGAGAGGCTATAAAGGTTGTTTCTCTTTGAAGAAAATAGAGAAAATGCTTCCTCAAAAGCAGGAACGTGATTTGTGTTTGCTGTCCTGGAATCTTTACAGACTCCCAGAATCCAGTTGGAGGAGTGGGTTACATCCACTTCCCAGTAATGCCTGCCGGAGGAGAAGGCCTGAGCTCCCCATGCTGCAAAGTTCTCTGCTCTCTGGGACTCCCCGGGCGCACCATCATGGTCATCTCCAAATATCACATTTCTCACATCCTCAGAAAGGCTCATATAGTGACTTGCCCTTTCCTTACTCAGAGGATCATCCACTGCAAGAAGAACAAAAATCAGGTCAAGGAGTTACGTGGGGGTCAGATGTTATCTGCCCAAGTACTGGCTTTATTTGTACCTCCTGTAAGTGACAGAATACAGGGAGCAAAAAGACTTTGGAGACTCTCATCTATGAAGATCAAGGGTTATTATGACTTCTACAGCACAGGAGAATCCTTAAAATCACACAGAAAAACAAATAAACATATCATCAATTGTGTGAATCAGTGATTTAATGTCTGGCTTTGCATGATTTGTTTCAAGATATATGTAACATTCTTTATTTATTTAGTAGAAAATGCCACTTGCATTGTTTGTATTCAATATAAATAACAAATAGACTTCACGCTGCTATGATGCTCTTATTTAATGGGATATAAAATGTGCCTGTTCCGTTTTTTTTCTTTTTTTTTTTTTTTGAAAGAGTCTCACTCTGCTGCCCAGGCTGGAGTGCAGTGGTGTGATCTCAGCTCACTGCAGCCTCCTAGGCTCAAGCGATTCTGCTTCCTCAGCCTCCTGAGTAGCTGGGATTACAGGCATGTGACACCATGCCCAGCTAATTTTTGTATTTTTAGTATAGATGGGGTTTTGCCATGTTGGCCAGGCTAGTTTCCAACCGTTGACCTCAGGTGATATGCTCGCCTCAACCTTAGAGGATTACAGGCATGAGGCACTCTGCCAGGCCTCACTTCCTCCATTTTTAAAACATCAAAATATGATGGACTTCCATCCATGTGCAGTTTAGAAGTTTCTGAAAATAATGATCATGTTCTGCTTTTAGCATGACCTGGTCAGCCACTGCTTCATTCCAGTCTAATCCTAGGTTGTTGTAGCTCTGTTTGTATCTATGGCTGCCTTACAAGTTTGGACCTTTTCATAGAACCTCAGCTTCCAGTTGTTGTGAAATGTATCTTACAGCAGTAAAGTTGTTCTGTTCATGGAAGTTTTAGTTATTTGCTTGGTCAAAGCTTTCTAATTTTTATGATAAATATTATTTCTACAATATATATAAATTCACAGAAATTAGAACTAAAATGGGAAATGGCTCAACCAAGGAATCCACTAAACAGAAATTGAGGCTGTACTGCCAAGCAGCTGGCTCTTACCTCTGAATTTGTTGAGCATATCTAGCACTCCGGTGATGTGCCAGGAAGTGAGTTCTGGGTTCACTGGCTGGGGCTTTTCCATTTGCACCAACTCTGTCCTGCAAAGAACAACCTCGGTTACACTTTTAGGCCCAGGGATAATCACACAGTCATACAAATGTTTCAGATTTTCATCCAAGATATTTCTTGAGAAATCTCCCTTTTTTGTTAAATTCAGTACACATTTTATTCAACTCTATTGGGGATACAGCAATGCTACTTTTATCTAAATTTAACATGTTCAAGCCCAGTTTCTCCATTCTCTCATACATGATCCTAATTTAAAGTTACTGAGTGTCATCTCCTCCCTCTCCCCCTCTGGCCTCTTCAAAGCATACAGATATCCTGGGATTCTTGCTGAGAGAAGAAAACTCAGCCAAAGCCTTTGCGACCTCACTCAGTAGTTGTCACCAGTGATGCAGTCAGGGTCTTACAGGGAATGCCCACTGGCACTAAAGGTTTTGAACTTCTGTTCAAACCAAAGGAGTCTATTTCAGCCTGTCAGCTCTGGTGCTGAGGGTGCTGAGGCAGCCATTCCCTTCTTAGATTCTGCCTACAACAGGGAGTGCAGAGATGGAACAGGGCCTGGCTATTGATGTCCCTGGGAACAAATCCTCCCTCCCTTTCCTGTCCTTAGGGCATTTCCCTCCTTCCTCTCTTTTTCACCTCTCACTTCTCTAGAATAGGAGACTCCTTTGTGATAACTCAGAGTAATCTTCTTCTTAAGATTTGCTGGGCAGCGCTGGAGAAGATGGGGGTGAGTGGGTAGAAGAAAATCCAGAATGGCACACTGTTGTTACATACATTTTCATTCAGCCAGATAAGAAGGAAACTTCTGAGACAGAGAAGCTTAAGGTCTCAGGTTCTCCTTTGAAACCAAAATGGAACACAGCCACAGATCAATGCTAAATACTCAAAACATGTAGTTGACCCTTAAGCAACAAGGGTTTGAAATTTGGGGGTCCACTTATAAGTGGATTTTTTTCAATGAAAGTTTCACCTAGCTTGCCTGCCTCTCCTGCCTCCCACTCCATTTCTTTGGTTTCTGCCTCTGCCACTACTGAGACACTGTCTTCTCTTCTTCCTCCTCTTCAGCCTACTCAATGTGAAGACAGTGAAGATGAAGACCCTTATGGTGATCAACTTCTTAATGAGTAATAAGTATATTTTCTCTTCCTTATAATTTTCTCAATTTTTTTTCTCCAGCT
>NW_022096766.1:0-68584 GCF_006542625.1 Nomascus leucogenys
CTACATAGAAGCATTCTGTGAAACTTCTTTCTGTTCTGTCCATTCAACAAACAGATTGAAGCTTACTTTTGATTGACAGTTCTGAAACTCTCTTTCTGTAGAAACTGCAAGTGGACATTCTGAACGCTAAGGGGCCTATAGTGGAAAAAGAAATATCTCAAATAAAAACTACACAGAAGCATTCTGTGAAACTTCGTTCTATTCTGTCCATTCAACTAACAGAGTTGAAGCTTACTTTTCATTGAGCAGCTCTGAAACACTCTTTCTGTAGAAACTGCAAGTGGACATTCGAGCGCGAAGGAGCCTATAGTGGAAAAAGGAATATCTTCAAATAAAAACTACACAGAGCATTCTGTGTAACTTCTTTCTGTTCTGTGAATTCAACTAGCAGAGTTGAAGCTGACTTTTGATTTAGAAGTTCTGAAAGACTCTTTCTGTAGAAACTGCAAGTGGACATTCAGCGCTAAGGAGCCTATAGTGGAAAAGGAATATCTTCAAATAAAAACTACACAGAAGCATTCTGTGAAACTTCCTTCTGTTCTGTGCACTAAACTAACAGAGTTGAAGCTTACTTTTGATTGAGCAGTTCTGAAACACACTTTCTGTAGAAACTGCATGTGGACATTCTTAGCGCTTAGGGGCCTATAGTGGAGAAAGTAATATCTCCAAATAAAAACTGCACAGAATCATTCTGTGAAACTTCCTTCTATTCTGTGCATTCAACTTACCGAGTTGAATCTTACTTTTGATTGAGCAGTTCTGAAACACTCTTTCTGTGGGAACTGCAAGTGGACATTCTGAACGCTAAGGGGCCTACAGTGGAAAAAGTAATATCTTCAAATAGAAACTACACAGAAGCATTCTGTGAAACTCCTTTCTGTTCTGTCCTTTCAACTAACAGAGTTGAATCTGACTTTTGATTGAGCAGTTCTGGAACACTCTTTCTGTAGAAACTGCATGTTGACGTTCTGAATGCTAAGGAGCCTGTAGTGCAAAAAGTAATATCTCAAATAAAAACTACACAGAAGCATTCTGTGAAACTTATTTCTGTTCTGTCCTTTCAACTAACGGAGTTGAGTCTTACTTTTGATTGAGCAGTTCTGAAACACACTTTCTGTAGAAACTGCAAGAGGAGAATTGGTGCACTAGGGGGCTTAGAGTGGAAAAACGGTTATCTTCAAATAAAAAATACACAGAAGCATTCTGTGAAACTTCTTTCTGTTCTGTCCTTTCAACTAACAGAGTAGAATCTTACTTTTGATTGAGCAGTTCTGAAACACTCTTTCTGTAGAAACAGCAAGTGGACATTCGGAGCGCTAAGGGGCTATAGTGAAAAAAAGGAATATCTTCAAATAAAAACTACACGGAAACACTCTGTGAAACTTCTTTCTGTTCTTTGCATTCAAGTAACAGAGTTGAAGCTGACTTTTGATTGAGCATTTCTGAAACACCCTTTCTGTAGAAACTCCAAGTTGACATTCCGACCGCTGAAGGGCCTATAGTGGATAAAGGGATATCTTCAGATAAAAATTACACAGAAGGATTCTGTGAAAATTCTTCTGTTCTGCACATACAACTGAGAGAGTTGAAGATTATTTTTGATGGAGCAGTTCTGAAACACTCTTTCTGTAGAAACTGCAAGTGGAGAATTGGTGCACTAGGGGGCTTAGAGTGGAAAAACGGATATCTTCAAATAAAAACTACACAGAAGCATTCTGTGAAACTTCTATCTGTTCTGTCCATTCTACTAACAGAGTTGAAGCTTACTTTTGATTGAGCAGTTCTGAAACACTGTTTCGGTAGAAACTGCAAGTTGACATTCCGAGCGCTAAAGGGACTGTAGTGGAAAAAGGGATATCTTCAAATAAAAAATACACAGAAGCATTCTGTGAAACTTCTTTCTGTTCTTTCCATTCAACTAACAGAGTTGAAGCTTCATGTTGATTGAGCAGTTCTGAAACACTCTGTAGATACTGCAAGTGGACATTCAGAGCGCTAAGGGGCCTATAGTGGAAAAAGGATTATCTTCAAATAAAAACTACACAGAAGCATTAGAGAAAGTACTTTCTGTTCTGTCCTTTCAACTAACAGATTTGAAGCTTACTTTTGATTGAGCAGTTCTGAAACACTCTCTCTGTAGAAACTGGAAGTTGACATCCTGTGCGCTAAAGTGCTTACAGTGGAAAAATGGATATCTTCAAATAAAAACTACACAGAAGCATTCTGTGAAACTACTTTCCGTTCTGTGCATTCAACTAACAGAGTTGAGGCTTACTTTTGATTGAGCAGATCTGAAACACTCTTTCTGTAGAAACTGCAAGTGGACATTCGGAGCGATAAGGGGCCTATAGTGGAAAAAGGATTATCTTCAAATAAAAACTACACAGAAGCATTCAGTGAAACTTCTTTCTGTTCTGTCCTTTCAACTAACAGATTTGAAGCTTACTTTTGATTGAGCCGTTCTGAAACACTGTCTCTGTAGAAACTGGTATTTGACATTCCGCGCGCTAAAGGTCCTATAGTGGAAAAAGGGATATCTTCACATAAAAACTACACAGAGCATTCTGTGAAACTTCTTTCTGTTCTGTGCATTCAACTACAGAGTTGAAGCTGACTTTTGATTGAGCAGTTCTGAAACACTCTTTCTATAGAAACTGCAGTGGACATTCGGAGCGCTAAGGGCCTATAGTGGAAAAGGAATATCTTAATAAAAACTACACAGAAGCATTCTGTGAAACTCTTTCTGTTCTTCCATTCAACTAACAGAGTTGAAGCTTACTTTTGATTGAGCAGTTCTGAAACACTCTTTTGGTGAAACTGCAAGTTGACATTCCGAGCGCTAAAGGGCCTATAGAGGAAAAGGGATATCTTCAATAAAAACTACACAGAAGCATTCTGTGAAACTTCTTTCTGTTCTGTGCATTAAACTAACAGAGTTGAAGCTTACTTTTGATTGAGCAGTTCTGAAACACTCTTTCTGTAGAAACTGCAGTGGACATTCGGAGCTAAGGGCCTATAGTGGAGAAAAGAAATATCTCCAAATAAAAGCTGCACAGAATCATTCTGTGAAACTTTCTTCTTTTCTCTGCATTCAACTAACCGAGTTGAATCTTCCTTTTGATTGAGCAGTTCTGAAACACTCTTTCTGTGGGAACTGCAAGTGGACATTCAGAACGCTAAGGGGCCAATAGTGGAAAAAGGAATATCTTCAAATAGAAACTACACAGAAGCATTCTGTGAAACTTCTTTCTGTTCTGTCCTTTCAACTAACAGAGTTGAATCTTACTTTTGATTGAGCAGTTCTGAAACACTCTTTCTGTAGAAACAGCAAGTGGACATTCGGAGCGCTAAGGGGCCTATAGTGGAAAAAGGAATATCTTCAAATAAAAACTACACAGAAGCACTCTGTGAAACTACTTTCTGTTCTGTCCATTCAAGTAACAGAGTTGAAGCTAACTTTTGGTTGAGCATTTCTGAAACACTCTTTCTGTAGAAACTCGAAGTTGACATTCCGACCGGTGAAGGGCCTATAGTGGATAAAGGGATATCTTCAGATAAAAACTACACAGAAGCATTCTGTGAAAATTCTTCCTGTTCTGGGCATACAACTGACAGAGTTGAAGCTTATTTTTGATTGAGCAGTTCTGAAACACTCTTTCTGTAGAAACTGCAAGTGGAGAATTGGTGAACTAGGGGGCTTAGAGTGGAAAAACGGATATCTTCAAATAAAAACTACACAGAAGCATTCTGTGAAACTTCTTTCTGTTCTGTCCATTCAACTAACAGAGTTGAAGCTTACTTTTGATTGAGCAGTTTTGAAACACTGTTTCGGTTGAAACTGCAAGTTGATATTCCGAGCGCTAAAGGGACTGTAGTGGAAAAAGGGATATCTTCAAATAAAAACTACACAGAAGCATTCAGTGAAACTTCTTTCTGTTCTGTCCTTTCAACTAACAGAGTTGAAGCTTACTTTTTATTGTGCAGTTCGGTAACATTCTTTCTGTAGAAACTGGAAGGGGACATTCCGTACGCTAAAGGCCTATAGTGGAAAAAGGGGTATCTTCACATAAAAACAACACAGAAGAATTCTGTGAAACTATTTTCTCTTTTGTGCATTCAACTTACAGAGTTGAAGCTTACTTTTGATTGAGGAGTTCTGAAACACTCTTTCTGTAGAAACTGCAAGTTGACATTCCGAGTGCTAAGGAGCCTTTAGTAGAAAAAGTAATCTCTCCAAATAACAACTACACAGAAGCATTGTGTGAAAGTTCTTTCTGTTCTGTGCATTCAACTAACAGAGTTGAAGCTTACTTTTGATTGAGCAGTTCTGAAACACTTTTTCTGTAGAAACTGCAAGTAGACATTCCGAGCGCTAAAGGGCCTATTGTGGAAAAAGAGTTATCTTCAAATAAAAAGTTCACAGAAGCATTCTGTGAAAATTCTTCCTGTTCTGTGCATTCAACTATCAGCGTTAAAGCTTAATTCGGATTGAGCAGTTCTGAAACACCCTTTGTGTAGAAGCTGCAACTGGACATTCAGAACACTAAGGGGCCTATAGTGGAAAAGTAATATCTACAAATAAAAACTACACAAAAGCATTCTGTGAAACTTCTTTCTGTTCTGTGCATTCAACTAACAGATTTGAAGCTTACTTTTGATTGAGCAGTTCTGAAACACTCTTTCTGTAGGAACTGCATGTGGACATTCTGAACGCTAAGGGGCCTCTAGTGGAAAAAGGATTATCTTCAAATAAAACTACACGGAGGCATTCTGTGAAACATCTTTCTCCTCTGTCCATTCAACTAACAGAGTTGAAGCTTACTTTTGATTGAGCAGTTCTTAAACACTCTTTCTGTAGAAACTGCAAGTGGATATTTGGAGCGCTAAGGGGCCTTTTGTGGAAAAAGGAATATCTTAAAATAAAAACTACACTGAAGCATTCAGTGAAACTTCTTTCTGATCTGTCCTTTCAACTAACAGAGTTGAAGCTTACTTTTGATTGAGCAGTTCTGAAACACTCTTTCTGCAGAAATTGGAAGTTCATATTCAGTGCGCTAAAGGGCATTTGGTGGAAAAATAGATAACATCAAATAAAAACTGCACAGAATCTTTCTGTGAAACTACTTTCAATTCCGTGCATTCAACTGACAGGGTTGAACCTTACTTTTGATTGAGCAGTTCTGAAACACTCTTCCTGTAGAAACTGCAAGTGGACATTCTGAAAGCAAAGGGACCTATAGTGGAAAAAGGTATATATTCAAATAAAACCTACACAGAAGCATTGTGTGAAACTTCTTTCTATTCTGTCCATTCAACTAACAGAGTTGAAGCTTACTTTTGATTGAGCAGTTCTGAAACACTCTTTCTGTAGAAACTGCAAGTTGACATTCCCAGCGCTAAGGACCCTATAGTGGAAACAGAAATATCTCCAAAGAAAAACTATAAGGAAGAATTCTGTGAAATTTCTTTCTGCTCTGTGCATTCAACTAACAGAATTGAATCTTACTTCTGATTGAGCAGTTCTGAATCCCTCTTTCTGTAGAAACTGCAAGTGGACATTCGGTGTGCTAAAGGGCCTATAGTGGAAAAAGGAATATCTCCAAATAAAAACTACACAGAAGCATTCTGTGAAACTCCTTTCACTTCCGTGCGTTCAACTAACAGAGTTGAAGCTTACTTTTGATTGAGCAGTTGTGAAACACTCTTTCCGTAGAAACTGCAAGTGGACATTCTGAACGTTAAGGCGCCTACAGTGGAAAAAGGAATTTCTTCAAATAAAAACTACACAGAAGCATTCAGTGAAACTACTTCCTGTTCTGTCCTTTCAACTAACAGAGTTCAAGCTTACTTTTGATTGAGCAGTTCTGAAACACTCTGTCTGTAGAATCAGGAAGTTGACATCCCGTGCGCTAAATGGCATATAGTGGAAAAAGGGATATCACCAAATAAAAACTACACAGAATCATTCTGTGAAACTTCTTTCTGTTCTGTGCATTCAACTAACAGAGTTGAAGCTTACTTTTGATTGAGCAGTTCTGAAACACTCTTTCTGTAGAAACTGCAAGTGGACATTCGGAGCGATAATGGGCCTATAGTGGAAAAAGGAATATCTTAAAATAAAAACTACACAGAGTCATTCTGTGAAACTTCTTTCTGTTCAATCCATTCAGGTAACAGAGTTGAAGCTGACTTTTGATTGAGCAGTTCTGAAACACTCTTTCGGTAGAAACTGCAAGTTGACATTCCGAGCGCTAAAGGGACTATAGTGGAAAAAGTGATATCTGCAGATAAAAACTACACAGAAGCATTCTGTGAAAATTCTTTCAGTTCTGCGCATTCATCTGACAGAATTGAAGCATACTTTTGATTGAGCAGGTATGAAACACTCTTTCTGTAGAAACTGCAATTGGACATGCGGAGCACAAAGGAGCCCATATTGGAAAAAGGAATATCTCCAAACAGAAAAAACAGAGAAGCATTCTGTGAAACTTCTTACTGTTCTGTACATTCAACTAAAAAATTTGGAACTTCCTTTTGATTGAGCAGTTCTGAAACACTCGTTCTGCAGAAACTGCAATAGGACATTTGGAGCGCTAAGTGTCCTATTGTGGAAAATGGAATATCTTGAAATAAAAACTACACAGAAGCATTCAGTGAAACTGCTTTCTGTTCTGTCCTTTCAACTAACAGAGTTGAAGCTTAGTTTTGATTGAGCAGTTCTGAAACACTCTTTCTGCAGAAACTGGAAGCTGACATTCTGTGTGATGTAGGGCATGTAGTGAAAAAAAGGATATCTTCAAATATAGACTACACAGAGGCATTCTGTGAAACTTCTTTCTGTTCTGTCCATTCAAGTAACAGAGTTGAAGCTGACTTTTGTTTGAGCAGTTCTGAAACACTCTTTCTGTAGAAACAGCAAGTTGACATTCCGACCGCTAAAGGGCCAATAGTAGATAAAGGGATATCTCCATATAAAATCTACACAGAAGCATTCTGTGAAACTACTTTCTTTTCTGTGCTTTCAACTAACAGAGTTGAAGCATACTTTTGATTGAGCAGTTCTAAAACACTCTTTCTGTAGAAACTGCAAGTTGACAATCCGTGTGCTAAGGAGACTATAGTAGAAAAAGTAAGATCTCCAAATAAAAACTACACAGAAGCATTCTGTAAAAGTTCTTTCTGTTCTGTGCATTCAACTAACAGAGTTGAAGCTTAATTTTGATTGAGCAGTTATGACACACCCTTTCTGTAGAAACTGCAGGTGGACACACGGAGCGCTAGTGGGCCTATAGTGGAAAAAGGAATATCTACAAATAAAAACTGCACAGAAGCATTCGTTGAAACTTTATTGCATTCTGTGCATTCAACTAACAGATTTGAAGCTTACTTTTGATTAAGCAGTTCTGAAACACTCTTTCTGTCGAAACTGCAAGTGGACATTCTGTACGCTATGGGGCCTATAGTGGAAAAAGTAATATTTCCAAATAAAAACTACACAAAGCATTATGTGAAACTTCTTTCTGTTCTGTGCATTCAACTAACAGATTTGAAGCTAACTTTTGATTGAGCAGTTCTGAAACACTCTTTCTGTAGAAACTGCAATGTGACATTCCGAGTGCTAAGGAGCCTATAGTAGAAAAAGAAATATCTCCAAATAAAAACTACACAGAAGTATTCTGTGAAAGTACTCTCTGTTCTATGCATTCAACTAACAGAGTTGAAGATTACTTTTGATTGAGCAGTTCTGAAAAACTCTTTCTCTAGAAACTGCAAGTGGACATTCCGAGCGCTAAAGGGCCTATAGTGGAAAAAGGGGTATCTTCAAATAAAAACTACACAGAAGCATTCTGTGAAACTGCTGTCTCTTCTGTGCAATAAACTAACAGAGTTGAAGCTTACTTTTGATTGAGCAATTATGAAACCCCCTTTCTGTAGAAACTGCAGGTGGACATTCGGAGCGCTAAGGGGCCTATAGTGGAAAAAGTAATATCTCCAAATAAAAATTGCACAGAAGCATTTTGTGAAACTTCCTTCTTTTTTGTGCATTCAACTAACAGAGTTGAAACTGACTTTTGATTGAGCAGTTCTGAAACTGTCTTTCTGTAGAAACTGGAAGCTGACAATCCGTGCGCTAAAGGGCCTATAGTGGAAAAAGGGATATCTTCCAATAAAACCTACACAGAAGCAGTCTGTGAAACTTGTTTATGTTCTGTGCATTCAACTTACAGGGTTGAAGCTTACTTTTGATTGAGCCGTTCTGAAACACTCTTTCTGTAGAAACTGCAAGTGGACATTCGGATCGCTAAGGGGCCTCTAGTGGGAAAAGGAATATCTTCAAATAAAACTACACATTGGGATTCTGTGGAATTTCTTTCTGTTCTGTCAATTCAACTATCAGATTTGAAGCTGACTTTTGATTGAGCAGTTCTGAAACACTCTTTCTGTAAAAACTGCAAGTGGACACTTGGAGCTCTTAGGGGCCTATTGTGGAAAAAGTAATATCTTAAAATAAAAACTGCACAGAAGCATTCAGTGAAACTTCTTTTGTTCTGTCCTTTGAACTAACAGAGTTGAAGCTTACTTTTGATTGAGCAGTTCTGAAACACTCTCTGTGTAGAAACTGGAAGTTGACAGTCCGTGGGCTAAAGGGAGTATAATGGAAAAAGGGATATCTTCAAATAAAGACTACACAGAAGCATTCTGTGAAAGTTCTTTCTGTTCCGTGCATTCAACTAACAGATTTGAATCTTACTTTTGATTGAGCAGTTCTGAAACCCTCTTTCCGTAGAAACTGCAAGTGGACATTCGGAGCGCTAATGGGCCTTTAGTGGAAAAAGGAATATCTTCAAATAAAAACTACATAGAAGAATTCAGTGAAACTTCTTTCTGTTCTGTCCTTTCAACTAACAGATTTGAAGCTGACTTTTGATTGAGCAGTTCTTAAACACTCTTTCTGTAGAAACAGCATGTTGACATTCCGACCGCTAAAGGGCCTATAGTAGATAAAGTTATATCTGCAGATAAAAACTACACAGAACCATTCTGTGAAACTTCTTTCTGTTCTGTGCATTCAACTAACAGAGTTGAAGCTTACTTTTGATTGAGGAGTTCTGAAACACTCTTTCTGTAGAAACTGCAAGTTGACATTCCGAGTGCTAAGGAGCCTTTAGTAGAAAAAGTAATCTCTCCAAATAACAACTACACAGAAGCATTGTGTGAAAGTTCTTTCTGTTCTGTGCATTCAACTAACACAGTTGAAGCTTACTTTTGATTGAGCAGTTCTGAAACACTTTTTCTGTAGAAACTGCAAGTAGACATTCCGAGCGCTAAAGGGCCTATTGTGGAAAAAGAGTTATCTTCAAATAAAAAGTTCACAGAAGCATTCTGTGAAAATTCTTCCTGTTCTGTGCATTCAACTATCAGCGTTAAAGCTTAATTCGGATTGAGCAGTTCTGAAACACCCTTTGTGTAGAAGCTGCAACTGGACATTCAGAACACTAAGGGGCCTATAGTGGAAAAGTAATATCTACAAATAAAAACTACACAAAAGCATTCTGTGAAACTTCTTTCTGTTCTGTGCATTCAACTAACAGAATTGAAGCTTACTTTTGATTGAGCAGTTCTGAAACACTCTTTCTGTAGGAACTGCATGTGGACATTCTGAACGCTAAGGGGCCTCTAGTGGAAAAAGGATTATCTTCAAATAAAACTACACGGAGGCATTCTGTGAAACATCTTTCTCCTCTGTCCATTCAACTAACAGAGTTGAAGCTTACTTTTGATTGAGCAGTTCTTAAACACTCTTTCTGTAGAAACTGCAAGTGGATATTTGGAGCGCTAAGGGGCCTTTTGTGGAAAAAGGAATATCTTAAAATAAAAACTACACTGAAGCATTCAGTGAAACTTCTTTCTGATCTGTCCTTTCAACTAACAGAGTTGAAGCTTACTTTTGATTGAGCAGTTCTGAAACACTCTTTCTGCAGAAATTGGAAGTTCATATTCAGTGCGCTAAAGGGCATTTGGTGGAAAAATAGATAACATCAAATAAAAACTGCACAGAATCTTTCTGTGAAACTACTTTCAATTCCGTGCATTCAACTGACAGGGTTGAACCTTACTTTTGATTGAGCAGTTCTGAAACACTCTTCCTGTAGAAACTGCAAGTGGACATTCTGAAAGCAAAGGGACCTATAGTGGAAAAAGGTATATATTCAAATAAAACCTACACAGAAGCATTGTGTGAAACTTCTTTCTATTCTGTCCATTCAACTAACAGAGTTGAAGCTTACTTTTGATTGAGCAGTTCTGAAACACTCTTTCTGTAGAAACTGCAAGTTGACATTCCCAGCGCTAAGGACCCTATAGTGGAAACAGAAATATCTCCAAAGAAAAACTATAAGGAAGAATTCTGTGAAATTTCTTTCTGCTCTGTGCATTCAACTAACAGAATTGAATCTTACTTCTGATTGAGCAGTTCTGAATCCCTCTTTCTGTAGAAACTGCAAGTGGACATTCGGTGTGCTAAAGGGCCTATAGTGGAAAAAGGAATATCTCCAAATAAAAACTACACAGAAGCATTCTGTGAAACTCCTTTCACTTCCGTGCGTTCAACTAACAGAGTTGAAGCTTACTTTTGATTGAGCAGTTGTGAAACACTCTTTCCGTAGAAACTGCAAGTGGACATTCTGAACGTTAAGGCGCCTACAGTGGAAAAAGGAATTTCTTCAAATAAAAACTACACAGAAGCATTCAGTGAAACTACTTCCTGTTCTGTCCTTTCAACTAACAGAGTTCAAGCTTACTTTTGATTGAGCAGTTCTGAAACACTCTGTCTGTAGAATCAGGAAGTTGACATCCCGTGCGCTAAATGGCATATAGTGGAAAAAGGGATATCACCAAATAAAAACTACACAGAATCATTCTGTGAAACTTCTTTCTGTTCTGTGCATTCAACTAACAGAGTTGAAGCTTACTTTTGATTGAGCAGTTCTGAAACACTCTTTCTGTAGAAACTGCAAGTGGACATTCGGAGCGATAATGGGCCTATAGTGGAAAAAGGAATATCTTAAAATAAAAACTACACAGAGTCATTCTGTGAAACTTCTTTCTGTTCAATCCATTCAGGTAACAGAGTTGAAGCTGACTTTTGATTGAGCAGTTCTGAAACACTCTTTCGGTAGAAACTGCAAGTTGACATTCCGAGCGCTAAAGGGACTATAGTGGAAAAAGTGATATCTGCAGATAAAAACTACACAGAAGCATTCTGTGAAAATTCTTTCAGTTCTGCGCATTCATCTGACAGAATTGAAGCATACTTTTGATTGAGCAGGTATGAAACACTCTTTCTGTAGAAACTGCAATTGGACATGCGGAGCACAAAGGAGCCCATATTGGAAAAAGGAATATCTCCAAACAGAAAAAACAGAGAAGCATTCTGTGAAACTTCTTACTGTTCTGTACATTCAACTAAAAAATTTGGAACTTCCTTTTGATTGAGCAGTTCTGAAACACTCGTTCTGCAGAAACTGCAATAGGACATTTGGAGCGCTAAGTGTCCTATTGTGGAAAATGGAATATCTTGAAATAAAAACTACACAGAAGCATTCAGTGAAACTGCTTTCTGTTCTGTCCTTTCAACTAACAGAGTTGAAGCTTAGTTTTGATTGAGCAGTTCTGAAACACTCTTTCTGCAGAAACTGGAAGCTGACATTCTGTGTGATGTAGGGCATGTAGTGAAAAAAAGGATATCTTCAAATATAGACTACACAGAGGCATTCTGTGAAACTTCTTTCTGTTCTGTCCATTCAAGTAACAGAGTTGAAGCTGACTTTTGTTTGAGCAGTTCTGAAACACTCTTTCTGTAGAAACAGCAAGTTGACATTCCGACCGCTAAAGGGCCAATAGTAGATAAAGGGATATCTCCATATAAAATCTACACAGAAGCATTCTGTGAAACTACTTTCTTTTCTGTGCTTTCAACTAACAGAGTTGAAGCATACTTTTGATTGAGCAGTTCTAAAACACTCTTTCTGTAGAAACTGCAAGTTGACAATCCGTGTGCTAAGGAGACTATAGTAGAAAAAGTAAGATCTCCAAATAAAAACTACACAGAAGCATTCTGTAAAAGTTCTTTCTGTTCTGTGCATTCAACTAACAGAGTTGAAGCTTAATTTTGATTGAGCAGTTATGACACACCCTTTCTGTAGAAACTGCAGGTGGACACACGGAGCGCTAGTGGGCCTATAGTGGAAAAAGGAATATCTACAAATAAAAACTGCACAGAAGCATTCGTTGAAACTTTATTGCATTCTGTGCATTCAACTAACAGATTTGAAGCTTACTTTTGATTAAGCAGTTCTGAAACACTCTTTCTGTCGAAACTGCAAGTGGACATTCTGTACGCTATGGGGCCTATAGTGGAAAAAGTAATATTTCCAAATAAAAACTACACAAAGCATTATGTGAAACTTCTTTCTGTTCTGTGCATTCAACTAACAGATTTGAAGCTAACTTTTGATTGAGCAGTTCTGAAACACTCTTTCTGTAGAAACTGCAATGTGACATTCCGAGTGCTAAGGAGCCTATAGTAGAAAAAGAAATATCTCCAAATAAAAACTACACAGAAGTATTCTGTGAAAGTACTCTCTGTTCTATGCATTCAACTAACAGAGTTGAAGATTACTTTTGATTGAGCAGTTCTGAAAAACTCTTTCTCTAGAAACTGCAAGTGGACATTCCGAGCGCTAAAGGGCCTATAGTGGAAAAAGGGGTATCTTCAAATAAAAACTACACAGAAGCATTCTGTGAAACTGCTGTCTCTTCTGTGCAATAAACTAACAGAGTTGAAGCTTACTTTTGATTGAGCAATTATGAAACCCCCTTTCTGTAGAAACTGCAGGTGGACATTCGGAGCGCTAAGGGGCCTATAGTGGAAAAAGTAATATCTCCAAATAAAAATTGCACAGAAGCATTTTGTGAAACTTCCTTCTTTTTTGTGCATTCAACTAACAGAGTTGAAACTGACTTTTGATTGAGCAGTTCTGAAACTGTCTTTCTGTAGAAACTGGAAGCTGACAATCCGTGCGCTAAAGGGCCTATAGTGGAAAAAGGGATATCTTCCAATAAAACCTACACAGAAGCAGTCTGTGAAACTTGTTTATGTTCTGTGCATTCAACTTACAGGGTTGAAGCTTACTTTTGATTGAGCCGTTCTGAAACACTCTTTCTGTAGAAACTGCAAGTTGACATTCTGATCGCTAAGGGGCCTCTAGTGGGAAAAGGAATATCTTCAAATAAAACTACACATTGGGATTCTGTGGAATTTCTTTCTGTTCTGTCAATTCAACTATCAGATTTGAAGCTGACTTTTGATTGAGCAGTTCTGAAACACTCTTTCTGTAAAAACTGCAAGTGGACACTTGGAGCTCTTAGGGGCCTATTGTGGAAAAAGTAATATCTTAAAATAAAAACTGCACAGAAGCATTCAGTGAAACTTCTTTTGTTCTGTCCTTTGAACTAACAGAGTTGAAGCTTACTTTTGATTGAGCAGTTCTGAAAGACTCTTTCTGCAGAAACTGGAAGTTGACATTCTGTGCGCTAAAGGGCATACAGTGGAAAAATGGATATCTTCACATAAAATCTACACAGAAGCTTTTTGTGAAACTTCTTTCTGTCCTGTGCATTCAACTAACAGAGTTGAAGCTAACATTTGATTGAGCAGTTCTGAAACACTCTTTCTGTAGAAACTGCAAGTTGACATTCCGAGCTCTAAGGAGACTATAGCAGAAAAAGAAATATGTCCAAATAAAAACTACACAGAAGCATTCGGTGAAACTTCTTTCTGTTCTGTGCATTCAACTAACAGAGTTGAAGCTTACTTTTGATTGAGCAGTTCTGAAACACTCTTTCTGTAGAAACAGCAAGTTGACATTCGGAGCGCTAAGGAGCCTTTAGTGGAAAAAGGATATCTTCAAATAAAAACTACACAGAAGCATGAAGTGAAACTACTTGCTGTTCTGACTTTCCAACTAACAGAGTTGAAGCTTACTTTTGATTGAGCAGTTCTGAAACTCTCTTTATGTAGAAACTGGAAGTTGACATTCCGTGCGCTAAAACTCCTGTAGTAGAAAAAGGGATATTTAGAAATAAAACTACACAGAGGCATTCTGTGAAACTTCTTTCAGTTCTGTCCATTCAACTAACAGAGTTGAAGCTAACATTTGATTGAGCAGTTCTGAAACACTCTTTCTGTGGAAACTGCAAATTGTCATTCGCAGCGCTAAAGGGCCTATAGTGGAAAAAGTGATATCTTCAAATAAAAACAACATAGAAGCATTCTGTGAAACTTCTTTCTATTCTGTGCATTCAGATAACAGAGTTGAAGCTTACTTTTGATTGGGAAGTTCTGAAACACATTTCTGTAGAAACTTCAGGTGGACATTCAGAGCGCTAAGGGGCCTATAGTGGAAAAAGAAATATCTCCAAATAAAAACTACACAGAAGCATTCTGTGAAACATGATTCTGTTCTGTGCATTCAACTAACAGACTTGAAGCTGACATTTGATTGAGCAGTTTTGAAATACTCTTTCTGTAGAAACTGCAAGTTGACATTCCGAGCACTAAGGGGCCTCTACTGGAAAAAGGGATATCTTTAAATAAAAACTAAACAGAAGCATTCTGTGAAACTTCTTTCTCTTCTGTGCATTCCACGAACAGAGTTGAAGCTTACTTTTGACTGAGCAGTTCTGAAACACCCTTTCTGTTGTAACTGCAGGTGGACATTCAGAGCGCTAAGGGGCCTAGAGCTGAAAAAGCAATATCTCGAAATAAATACTACACAGAAGCATTACTATTGTTGAGCAGCTCTCCAACCCTCTTTCTGTACAAACTGAAAGTGGACATCTGAACGTTAAGGGGCCAATAGTGGAAAAAGGGATTTCAAATAAAAACTACACAGAAGCATTCTGTGAAACTACTTTCTGTTCTGTGCATTCAACTAACAGAGTTGAAGCTTACTTTTAATTGAGCAGTTCTGAAACACCCTTTCTTTAGAAACTGCAAGGGGACATTCAGCGCTAAGGGTCCTATAGTAGAAAAAGGAATATCTCCAAATGAAAACTACACAGAAGCACTCTGTGAAACTTCTTTCTGTTCTGTGCATTCAAATAACAGATTTGAAGCATACTTTTGATTAAGCAGTTCTGAAACGCTCTTTCTGTAGAAACTGCAACTGGAAATTCTGAAAGCTAAGGGGACTATAGTGGAAAAAGGAATACGTTCAAATAAAAACGACACAGAATCGTTCTGTGAAACTTCTTTCTGTTCTGTCCGTTCAACTAACAGAGTTGAAGCTTACGTTTTATTGAGCAGTTCTGAAACACTCTATCTGTAGAAACTGCAAGTTGACATTCCGAGCGTGAAAGGGCCTATTGTGGAAAAATGGATATCTTCAAATAAAAACTACATAGAAGCATTCTGTGAGACTTCTTTCTGTTCTGTGCATTCAGCTAACAGTGTTGAAGCTTACTTTTGATTGAGCAGTTCTGAAACACCTTTCTGTAGAAACTTCAGGTGGATATTCAGAGCACTAATGGGCCTATAGTAGAAAAAGGAATATCCCCATATAAAAACTACATAGAAGCATTCTGTGAAACTTCTTTCTGTTCTGTGCATTCAACTAACAGAGTTGAAGCTTGCTTTTGATTGAGCTGTTCTGAAACACTCTTTCTGTAGAAACAGCATGTGGGCATTCAGAACGCAAAGGGGCCTGTAGTGGAAAAAGGAATATCTTCAAATAAAACTACACAGAAGCATCCTGTGGAACTTCTTTCTGTTCTGTCCATTAAACTAACAGAGTTGAAGCTTAATTTTGATTCAGCAGTTCTGAAACACTCTTTCTATAGAAACTGCAACTGGACAATCTATAAGCTAAGGGGCCTACATTGGAAAAAGGAATATCTTCAAACAAAAACTACACAGAAGCATTCTGTGAAACTTCTTTCTGTTCTGTCCATTCAACTAACAGAGTTGAAGCTGACTTTTGATTGAGCAGTTCTGAAACACTCTTTCTGTAGAATCTGTAACATGACATTCCGAACGCTAAGGAGGCTATAGTGGAAAAAGTAATATCTCCAAATAAAAACTAAACAGAAGCATTCTGTGAAACTTCTTTCTGTCCTGTTCATTCAACTAACAGAGTTGTAGTTTACTTTAGATTGAGCAGTTTTGAAACCCTCTTTATGTAGAACCTGCAATTTGACATTCCAAGCACTAAGGAGCCTATAGCAGAAAAAGAAATATCTCCAAATAAAAACTACACAGAAGCATTCTCTGAAACTTCTTTCTGTTCTGTGCATTCAACTAACAGAGTTGAAGATTAGATTTGATTGAGCAGTTCTGAAACACTCTTTCTGTAGAAACTGCAAGCGGACATTCGGAGCGCTAAGGGGCTTACAGTGGAAAAAGGAATATCTTCAAATAAGAACTACACAGAAGCATTCTGTGAAACTTCTTACTGTTCTCTCCATTCAACTAACAGAGTTGAAGCTTACTTTTGATTGAGCAATTCTGAAACCCTCTTTCTGTAGAAACTGCAAGTTGTCATTCCAAGTGCTAAAGGGCCTATTGTGGAAAAATGGATATCTTCGAATAAAAACTACACAGAAGCATTCTGTGAGACATCTTTCTGTTCTGTGAATTCAGCTAACAGAGTTGAAGCTTACTTTTGATTGAGCAGTTCTGAAACACCTTTCTGTAGAAACTTCAGGTGGACATTAGGAGCGCTAATGGGCCTAGAGTGGAAAAAGTAATATCTCCAAATAAAAACTACACAGAAGCATTCTGCGAAACTTCTTTCTGTTCTGTGCATTCAACTAACATGGTTGAAGCTTCCTTTTGATTGAGCTGTTCTGAAACACTCTTTCTGTAGAAACTGCATGTGGACATTCTGAATGCTAAGGGGCCTCTAGTCGAAATGGAATATCTTCAAATAAAACTACACAGAAGCACTCTGTGGAACTTCTTTCTGTTCTGTCCATTCAACTAACAGAGTTGAAGCTGACTTTTGATTGAGCAGTTCTGAAACACTCTTTCTGCGGAAACTGCAAGTTGACATTCCGAGCGCTAAAGGGCCTATAGTGGAAAAAGGTATATCTTGAAATAAAAACTACACAGAAGAATTCGGTGAAACTTCTTTCTGTTCTCTGCATTCAACTATCATAGTTGAAGCTTACTTTTGATTGAGCAGTTCTGAAACACCCTTTCTGTAGAAACTGCAAGTGGAAATTCGGAGCGCAAAGGGGCCTATAGTGGAAAAAGGAATATCTCCACATAAAAACTACATAGAAGCATTCTGTGAAACTTCTTTCTGTTCTGTCCATTCAACAAACAGAATTGAAGCTTACTTTTGATTGATCAGTTCTGAAACTCTCTTTCTGTAGAAACTGCAAGTGGACATTCTGAACGCTAAGGGGCCTATAGTGGAAAAAGAAATATCCTCAAATAAAAACTACACAGAAGCATTATGTGAAACTTCGTTCTATTCTGTCCATTCAACTAACAGAGTTGAAGCTGACTTTTCATTGAGCAGCTCTGAAACACTCTTTCTGTAGAAACTGCAAGTGGACATTCGGAGCGCGAAGGAGCCTATACTGGAAAAAGGAATATCTTCAAATAAAAACTACACAGAGGCATTCTGTGTAACTTCTTTCTGTTCTGTGAATTCAGCTAGCAGAGTTGAAGCTGACTTTTGATTTAGAAGTTCTGAAAGACTCTTTCTGTAGAAACTGCAAGTGGACATTCGGAGCGCTAAGGAGCCTATAGTGGAAAAGGAATATCTTCTAATAAAAACTACACAGAAGCATTCTGTGAAACTTCCTTCTGTTCTGTGCACTAAACTAACAGAGTTGAAGCTTACTTTTGATTGAGCAGTTCTGAAACACCCTTTCTGTAGAAACGGCAGGTGGACATTCTTAGCGCTTAGGGGCCTATAGTGGAGAAAGTAATATCTCCAAATAAAAACTGCACAGAATCATTCTGTGAAACTTCCTTCTATTCTGTGCATTCAACTGACCGAGTTGAATCTTCCTTTTGACTGAGCAGTTCTGAAACACTCTTTCTGTGGGAACTGCAAGTGGACATTCTGAACGCTAAGGGGCCTACAGTGGAAAAAGTAATATCTTCAAATAGAAACTACACAGAAGCATTCTGTGAAACTCCTTTCTGTTCTGTCCTTTCAACTAACAGAGTTGAATCTGACTTTTGATTGAGCAGTTCTGGAACACTCTTTCTGTAGAAACTGCATGTTGACGTTCTGAATGCTAAGGAGCCTGTAGTGCAAAAAGTAATATCTCAAAATAAAAACTACACAGAAGCATTCTGTGAAACTTATTTCTGTTCTGTCCTTTCAACTAACGGAGTTGAGTCTTACTTTTGATTGAGCAGTTCTGAAACACACTTTCTGTAGAAACTGCAAGAGGAGAATTGGTGCACTAGGGGGCTTAGAGTGGAAAAACGGTTATCTTCAAATAAAAAATACACAGAAGCATTCTGTGAAACTTCTTTCTGTTCTGTCCTTTCAACTAACAGAGTAGAATCTTACTTTTGATTGAGCAGTTCTGAAACACTCTTTCTGTAGAAACAGCAAGTGGACATTCGGAGCGCTAAGGGGCCTATAGTGAAAAAAGGAATATCTTCAAATAAAAACTACACGGAAACACTCTGTGAAACTTCTTTCTGTTCTTTGCATTCAAGTAACAGAGTTGAAGCTGACTTTTGATTGAGCATTTCTGAAACACCCTTTCTGTAGAAACTCCAAGTTGACATTCCGACCGCTGAAGGGCCTATAGTGGATAAAGGGATATCTTCAGATAAAAATTACACAGAAGGATTCTGTGAAAATTCTTTCTGTTCTGCACATACAACTGAGAGAGTTGAAGATTATTTTTGATGGAGCAGTTCTGAAACACTCTTTCTGTAGAAACTGCAAGTGGAGAATTGGTGCACTAGGGGGCTTAGAGTGGAAAAACGGATATCTTCAAATAAAAACTACACAGAAGCATTCTGTGAAACTTCTATCTGTTCTGTCCATTCTACTAACAGAGTTGAAGCTTACTTTTGATTGAGCAGTTCTGAAACACTGTTTCGGTAGAAACTGCAAGTTGACATTCCGAGCGCTAAAGGGACTGTAGTGGAAAAAGGGATATCTTCAAATAAAAATTACACAGAAGCATTCAGTGAAACTTCTTTCTGTTCTGTCCATTCAACTAACAGAGTTGAAGCTTCATGTTGATTGAGCAGTTCTGAAACACTCTGTAGATACTGCAAGTGGACATTCAGAGCGCTAAGGGCCTATAGTGGAAAAAGGATTATCTTCAAATAAAAACTACACAGAAGCATTAAGAGAAAGTACTTTCTGTTCTGTCCTTTCAACTAACAGATTTGAAGCTTACTTTTGATTGAGCAGTTCTGAAACACTCTCTCTGTAGAAACTGGAAGTTGACATCCTGTGCGCTAAAGTGCTTACAGTGGAAAAATGGATATCTTCAAATAAAAACTACACAGAAGCATTCTGTGAAACTACTTTCCGTTCTGTGCATTCAACTAACAGAGTTGAGGCTTACTTTTGATTGAGCAGATCTGAAACACTCTTTCTGTAGAAACTGCAAGTGGACATTCGGAGCGATAAGGGGCCTATAGTGGAAAAAGGATTATCTTCAAATAAAAACTACACAGAAGCATTCAGTGAAACTTCTTTCTGTTCTGTCCTTTCAACTAACAGATTTGAAGCTTACTTTTGATTGAGCCGTTCTGAAACACTGTCTCTGTAGAAACTGGTATTTGACATTCCGCGCGCTAAAGGTCCTATAGTGGAAAAAGGGATATCTTCACATAAAAACTACACAGAGGCATTCTGTGTAACTTCTTTCTGTTCTGTGCATTCAACTAGCAGAGTTGTAGCTGACTTTTGATTGAGCAGTTCTGAATCACTCTTTCTATAGAAACTGCAGGTGGACATTCGGAGCGCTAAGGAGCCTATAGTGGAAAAGGAATATCTTTTAATAAAAACTACACAGAAGCATTCTGTGAAACTTCTTTCTGTTCTTTCCATTCAACTAACAGAGTTGAAGCTTACATTTTATTGAGCAGTTCTGAAACAGTCTTTTGGTTGAAACTGCAAGTTGACATTCCGAGCGCTAAAGGGCCTATAGAGGAAAAAATGATATCTTCAAATAAAAACTGCACAGAAGCATTCTGTGAAACTTCTTTCTGTTCTGTGCATTAAACTAACAGAGTTGAAGCTTACTTTTGATTGAGCAGTTCTGAAACACTCTTTCTGTAGAAACTGCAGTTGGACATTCCGAGCGGTTAGGGGCCTATAGTGGAGAAAGAAATATCTCCAAATAAAAGCTGCACAGAATCATTCTGTGAAACTTTCTTCTTTTCTCTGCATTCAACTAACCGAGTTGAATCTTCCTTTTGATTGAGCAGTTCTGAAACACTCTTTCTGTGGGAACTGCAAGTGGACATTCAGAACGCTAAGGGGCCAATAGTGGAAAAAGGAATATCTTCAAATAGAAACTACACAGAAGCATTCTGTGAAACTTCTTTCTGTTCTGTCCTTTCAACTAACAGAGTTGAATCTTACTTTTGATTGAGCAGTTCTGAAACACTCTTTCTGTAGAAACAGCAAGTGGACATTCGGAGCGCTAAGGGGCCTATAGTGGAAAAAGGAATATCTTCAAATAAAAACTACACAGAAGCACTCTGTGAAACTACTTTCTGTTCTGTCCATTCAAGTAACAGAGTTGAAGCTAACTTTTGGTTGAGCATTTCTGAAACACTCTTTCTGTAGAAACTCGAAGTTGACATTCCGACCGGTGAAGGGCCTATAGTGGATAAAGGGATATCTTCAGATAAAAACTACACAGAAGCATTCTGTGAAAATTCTTCCTGTTCTGGGCATACAACTGACAGAGTTGAAGCTTATTTTTGATTGAGCAGTTCTGAAACACTCTTTCTGTAGAAACTGCAAGTGGAGAATTGGTGAACTAGGGGGCTTAGAGTGGAAAAACGGATATCTTCAAATAAAAACTACACAGAAGCATTCTGTGAAACTTCTTTCTGTTCTGTCCATTCAACTAACAGAGTTGAAGCTTACTTTTGATTGAGCAGTTTTGAAACACTGTTTCGGTTGAAACTGCAAGTTGATATTCCGAGCGCTAAAGGGACTGTAGTGGAAAAAGGGATATCTTCAAATAAAAACTACACAGAAGCATTCAGTGAAACTTCTTTCTGTTCTGTCCTTTCAACTAACAGAGTTGAAGCTTACTTTTTATTGTGCAGTTCGGTAACATTCTTTCTGTAGAAACTGGAAGGGGACATTCCGTACGCTAAAGGCCTATAGTGGAAAAAAGGGGTATCTTCACATAAAAACAACACAGAAGAATTCTGTGAAACTATTTTCTCTTTTGTGCATTCAACTTACAGAGTTGAAGCTTACTTTTGATTGAGCAGTTCTGAAACACTCTTTCTGTAGAAACTGCAAGTGGAAATTCGGAGCACTAAGGGGCTTAGAGTCTAAAAAGGGATATCTTCAAATAAAAACTACACAGAAGCATTCTGTAAAACTTCTTTCTGTTCTGTCCATTCAACTAACAGAGTTGAAGCTTACTTTTGGTTGAGCAGTTCTTAAACACTCTTTCGGTAGAAACTGCAAGTTGACATTCCAAGCGCTAAAGGGACTATGGTGGAAAAAGGGTTATCTTCAAATAAATACAACACAGAAGCATTCTGTGAAACTTCTTTCTGTTCTGTGCATTCAACTAACAGAGTTGAAGCTTACTTTTGATTGAGCAGTTCTGAAACACTCTTTCTGTAGAAACTGCAAGTGGACATTCAGAGCGCTAAGGGACCTTTAGTGGAAAAAGGAATAACTTCAAATAAAAACTACACAGAAGCATTAAGAGAAACTACTTCCTGTTCTGTCCTTTCAACTAACAGATTTGAAGCTTACTTTTGATTGAGCAGTTCTGAAACACTCTCTCTGTAGAAACCGGAATTTGACATCCTGTGCGCTAAAGTGCTTACAGTGGAAAAATGGATATCTTCAAATAAAAATTACACAGAAGCATTCTGTGAAACTTCCTTCTGTTCTGTGCATTCAACTAACAGAGTTGAGGCTTACTTTTGATTGAGCAGTTCTGAAACACTCTTTCTGTAGAAACTGCAAGTGGACATTCGGAGCGATAAGGGGCCTCTAGCGGAAAAAGGAATATCTTCAAATACAAACTACAGAGAATCATTCAGTGAAACTTCTTTCTGTTCTGTCCTTTCAACTAACAGATTTGAAGCTTACTTTTGATTGAGCCATTCTGAAACACTGTCTCTGTAGAAACTGGAAGTTGACATTCCGTGCGCTAAAGGGCCTATAGTGGAAAAAGGGATATCTTCAAATAAAAACTACACAGAGGCATTCTGTGTAACTTCTTTCTGTTCTGTGAATTCAGCTAGCAGAGCTGAAGCTGACTTTTGATTTAGAAGTTCTGAAAGACTCTTTCTGTAGAAACTGCAAGTGGACATTCGGAGCGCTAAGGAGCCTATAGTGGAAAAGGAATATCTTCTAATAAAAACTACACAGAAGCATTCTGTGAAACTTCCTTCTGTTCTGTGCACTAAACTAACAGAGTTGAAGCTTACTTTTGATTGAGCAGTTCTGAAACACCCTTTCTGTAGAAACGGCAGGTGGACATTCTTAGCGCTTAGGGGCCTATAGTGGAGAAAGTAATATCTCCAAATAAAAACTGCACAGAATCATTCTGTGAAACTTCCTTCTATTCTGTGCATTCAACTGACCGAGTTGAATCTTCCTTTTGACTGAGCAGTTCTGAAACACTCTTTCTGTGGGAACTGCAAGTGGACATTCTGAACGCTAAGGGGCCTATAGTGGAAAAAGTAATATCTTCAAATAGAAACTACACAGAAGCATTCTATGAAACTCCTTTCTGTTCTGTCCTTTCAACTAACAGAGTTGAATCTGTCTTTTGATTGAGCAGTTCTGGAACACTCTTTCTGTAGAAACTGCATGTTGACGTTCTGAATGCTAAGGAGCCTGTAGTGGAAAAAGTAATATCTCAAAATAAAAACTACACAGAAGCATTCTGTGAAACTTATTTCTGTTCTGTCCTTTCAACTAACGGAGTTGAGTCTTACTTTTGATTGAGCAGTTCTGAAACACACTTTCTGTAGAAACTGCAAGAGGAGAATTGGTGCACTAGGGGGCTCAGAGTGGAAAAACGGTTATCTTCAAATAAAAAATACACAGAAGCATTCTGTGAAACTTCTTTCTGTTCTGTCCTTTCAACTAACAGAGTTGAATCTTACTTTTGATTGAGCAGTTCTGAAACACTCTTTCTGTAGTAACAGCAAGTGGACATTCGGAGCGCTAAGGGGCCTATAGTGAAAAAAGGATTATCTTCAAATAAAAAATACACAGAAACACTCTGTGAAACTTCTTTCTGTTCTTTGCATTCAAGTAACAGAGTTGAAGCTGACTTTTGATTGAGCATTTCTGAAACACTCTTTCTGTAGAAACTCCAAGTTGACATTCCGACCGCTGAAGGGCCTATAGTGGATAAAGGGATATCTTCTGATAAAAACTACACAGAAGCATTCTGTGAAAATTCTTTCTGTTCTGCACATACAACTGACAGAGTTGAAGCTTATTTTTGATGGAGCAGTTCTGAAACACTCTTTCAGTAGAAACTGCAAGAGGAGAACTTGTGCACTAGGGGGCTTAGAGTGGAAAAACAGATATCTTCAAATAAAAACTACACAGAAGCATTCTGTGAAACTTCTTTCTGTTCTGTCCATTCAACTAACAGATTTGAAGCTTACTTTTGATTGAGCAGTTGTGAAACACTGTTACGGTAGAAACTGCTAGTTGACAATCTGAGCGCTAAAGGGACTATAGTGGAAAAAGGGATATCTTAAAATAAAAACTACACAGAAGCATTCAGTGAAACTTCTTTCTGTTCTGTCCTTTCAACTAACAGAGTTGAAGCTTACTTTTTATTGTGCAGTTCTGTAACATTCTTTCTATAGAAACTGGAAGGGGACAGTCCGTGCGCTAAAGGCCTATAGTGGAAAAAGGGATATCTTCAAATAAAAACAACACAGAAGAATTCTGTAAAACTCCTTTCTCTTTTGTGCATTCAACTTACAGAGTTGAAGCTTACTTTTGATTGAGCAGTTCTGAAACACTCTTTCTGTAGAAACTGCAAGTGGAAATTCGGAGCACTAAGGGGCTTAGAGTGGAAAAAGGGATATCTTCAAATAAAAACTACACAGAAGCATTCTGTAAAACTTCCTTCTGTTCGGTCCATTCAACTAACAGAGTTGAAGCTTACTTTTGATTGAGCAGTTCTGAAACACTCTTTCGGTAGAAACTGCAAGTTGACAATCCGAGCGCTAAAGGGACTATAGTGGAAAAAGTGATATCTTCAAATAAAGACTACACAGAAGCATTCTGTGAAACTGATTTCTGTTCTGTGAATTCAACTAACAGAGTTGAAGCCTACTTTTGATTGAGCAGTTCTGAAACACTCTTTCTGTAGAAACTGCAACTGGACATTCAGAGCGCTAAGGGGCCTATAGTGGGAAAAGGAATATCTTGAAATAAAAACTACACAGAAGCAATAAGAGAAACTACTTTCTGTTCTGTCCTTTCAACTAACAGAGTTGAAGCTTACTTTTGATTGAGCAGTTCTGAAACACTCTCTCTGTAGAAACTGGAAGTTGACATCCTGTGCCCTGAAGTGCTTACAGTGGAAAAATGGATATCTTCAAATAAAAACTACACAGAAGCATTCTGTGAAACTTCTTTCTCTTCTGTGCATTCAACTAACACAGTTGAGGCTTACTTTTGATTGAGCAGTTCTGAAACAGTCTTTCTGTATAAACTGCAAGTGGACATTCGGAGCGATAAGGGGCCTATAGTGGAAAAAGGAATATCTTAAAATAAAAACTACACAGAGGCATTCTGTGAAACATCTTTCTGTTCTGTCCATTCAAGTAACACAGTTGAAGCTTACTTTTGATTGAGCAGTTCTGAAACACTCTTTCTGTAGAAACTGCATGTTGACATTCCGACCGCTAAGTTGCTTACAGTGGATAAAGGGATATCCTCAGATAAAAACTACCCAGAAGCATTCTGTGAAAATTCTTTCTGTTCTGCGCATACAACTAACAGCGTTGAAGCTTACTTTTGATTGAGGAGTTCTGAAACACTCTTTCTGTAGAAACTGCAAGTGGACATTCGGAGCACTAAGGTGCTTAGAGTGGAAAAAGGGATATCTTCAAATAAAAACTACACAGAAGCATTCTGTGAAACATCTTTCTGTTTTGCCCATTCAACTAACAGAGTTGAAGCTTACTTTTCATTGAGCAGTACTGAAACTCTCTTTCGGTAGAAACTGCAAGTTGACATTCCGAGCACTAAGGATCCTATAGTAGAAAAAGTAATATCTCCAAATAAAAACTATATAGAAGCATTCTGTGAAACTTCTTTCTGTTCTGTGCATTCAACTAACAGTGTTGAATCTTCCTTTTGATTGAGCAGTTCTGAAACAC
Organism: Nomascus leucogenys; assembly: GCF_006542625.1. Classification (NCBI taxonomy): domain Eukaryota; kingdom Metazoa; phylum Chordata; class Mammalia; order Primates; family Hylobatidae; genus Nomascus; species Nomascus leucogenys. The sequence goes on from NW_022096766.1 coordinate 25,628, forward strand.
TCTTTCTGTAGAAACTGCAAGTGGACATTCTGAATGCTAACGGGCCTATAGTGGAAAAAGGAATATCTTCAAATTAAAACTCCACAGTAGCATTCTGTGAAACTACTTTCTGTTCTGTCCATTCAACTAACAGAGTTGAAGCCGACTTTTGATTGAGCAGTTCTGAAACACTCTTTCTGTAGAAACTGCAAGTTGACATTCCGAGCGCTAAGGAGCCTATAGTGGAAAAAGAAATATCTCCAAATAAAAACTACACAGAAGCTTTCTGTGAAACTTCATTCTGTTCTATGCATTCAAGTAACAGAGTTGTAGCTTACTTTTGATGGCGCAGTTCTGAAACCCTCTTTCTGTAGAAACTGCAAGTGGACATTCGGAGCGCTAAGGGGCCTACAGTAGAAAAAGGAATATCTTCAACTAAAAACTATACAGAAGCATTCAGTGAAACTTCTTAATGTTCTGTGCATTGAAGTAACAGAGTTGAAGCTTACTTTTGATTGAGCAGTTCTGAAACACTCTTTCTGTAGAACCTGCAAGTGGACATTCAGAGCGCTAAGGATCCTATACTGGGAAAAGAAATATCTTCAAATAAAAATTACACAGAAGCGTTAAGTGAAACTACTTTCTGTTCTGTACTTTCAACTAACAGAGTTGAAGCTTAGTTTTGATTGAGCAGTTCTGAAACACTCTCTGTAGAAACTCGAAGTTGGCATTCCGTGCGCTAAATTCCTGTAGTGGAAAAAGGGATATCTTCAAATAAAAACTACACAGAAGCATTCTGTGAAACTTCCTTCTGTTCTGTGCATTCAACTAACAGAGTTGAAGCTTACTATTGAGTGAGCAGTTCTGAAACACTCTTTCTGTAGAAACTGCAAGTGGACATTCTGAGCTATAAGGGTCCTACACTGGAAAAAGGAATATATTCAAATAAAAAATACAGAGGCATTGTGTGAAACTTCTTTCTGTTCTGTCCATTCAAGTAACAGAGTTGAAGCTGACTTTTGATTGAGCAGTTCTGAAACACTCTTTCTGTAGAAACTGCATGTTGACATTCCCACCGCTAAAGGGCCTATAGTGGATAAAGGGATATCTTCAGATAAATACTACACAGAAGCATTCTGTGAAATTTCTTTCTGTTCTGTGCATTCAACTAACAGAGTTGAAGCTGACTTTTGATTGAGCAGTTCTGAAACACTCTTTCTGTAGAAACTGCAATTGGACCTTCGGAGCGCTAAGGGTCCTATACTGGAAAAATTAATATCTTCATCTAAAAACTACACAGAGGCATTCTGTGAAACTTCTTTCTGTTCTGTCCATTCAAGTAACAGAATTGAAGCTGACTTTTGATTGAGCAGTTCTTAAACACTCTTTCTGTAGAAACTGCAAGTTGACATTCCGACCGCTAAAGGGCCTGTAGTGGATAAAGGGATATCTACAGATAAAAACTACACAGAAGCATTGTGTGAAAATTCTTTCTGTTCTGCGCATTCAACTAACAGAGTTGAAGCTTACTTTTGATTGAGCAATTCAGAAACACTCTTTCTGTAGAAACTACACGTGGAAAATCTGGACGCTAAGGGGCCTATAGTGGAAAAAGGAATATGTTCAAATAAAAACTACACAGAAGCATTCTGTGGAACGACTTTCTGTTCTCTGCATTCAACAAACAGAGTTAATGCTTACCTTTGATTGAGTAGTTCTGAAACACTCTTTCTGTAGAAACTGCAAGTTGATATTCGGAATGCTAAGGGGCCTAGAGTGGATAAAGATATGTCTTCAAATACAAACTACGCAGAATTATTCTGTGAAACTACATTCTGTTCTTTGCATTTAACTAACAGAGTTGACTCTTGGTTTTGATTGAGCAGTTCTGGAACACTCTTTCTGTAGAAACTGCAAGTGGACATTTGAGCACTAAGGGGTCTATAGTGGAAAGAGCAATATCTCCAAATGAATACTACACAGAAGCATTATGTGAAACTTCTTTCTGTTCTGTGCATTCAACTAACAGAGTTGAAGCTTACTTTTGTTTGAGAAGTTCTGAAACACTCTTTCTGTAGAAACTGCAAGTGGACATTATGAAGGCTAAGGAGCCTATAGTGGAAAAAGGAATATCTTCAAATAAAAACTACACAGAAGCATTCTGTGAAACTTCTTTCTCTTCTGTACATTCAACAAACAGAGTTGAAGCTTTTGATTGAGCAGTTCTGAAACACTCTTTCTGTAGAAACTGCATTTGGACATTTGGAACACTAATTTGCTTATAGTGTAAAAAGGAATATCTCCAAACAAAAACTACACAGAAGCATTCTGTGAAACTTCTTTCCCTTCTGTGCATTCAACTAACAGAGTTGAAGCTTGCGTTTGATTGAGCAATTCTGAGACACTTTTTCTGTAGGAACAGCAAGAGGACATTTCTAACCCTAATGGGCCAATTGTGGAACACGGAATATCCTCAAATAAAAACTACACAGAAGCATTCTATGAAACTTCTTGCTGTTCTGTGCATTCACCTAACAGAGTTGAAGCTTACTTTTGATTGAGCAGTTCTGAAACACTCTTTCTGTAGAAACTGCAAGGGGACATTCTGAGCGCTAAGGGGCCTATTGTGGAAAAAGGAATATATTCAAATAAAAACTACACAGAAGCATTCTGCGAAACTTTTTTCTGTTCTCTGCATTCAACTAACAGAGTGGAAGGTTCCTTTTTTTGAGCACTTGTGAAACACTCTTTCTGTAGAAACTGCATGTGGACATTCAGAGCACTAAGGGGACTATTGGGGAAAAAGGATTATCTCCAAATGACAACTACACAGAAGCCTTCTGTGAAACTTCTTTCTGTTCTCTGCATTAAACTAACAGAGTTGAAGCTTACTGTTGATTGAGCAGTTCTGAAACCCTCTTTCTTTAGAAACTGCAAGTGGACATTCGGAGTGCTAAGGGGCCTATAGTCGAAAAAGGATTATCTTCAAATAAAAACTACACAGAAGCATTCAGTGAAAGTTCTTTCTGTTCTGTCCTTTCAACTAACAGAGTTGAAGCTTACTTTTGATTGAGCAGTTCTGAAACACTCTCTCTGTAGAAACTGGAAGTTGACATTCCATGCGCTAAAAACCCTATAGTGGAAAAAGGGATATCTTCAAATAAAAACTACACAGAAACATTCTGTGAAACTTCTTTCTGTTCTGTCCATTCAACTAACAGTGTTGATGCTGACTTTTGATTGAGCAGTTCTGAAACACTCTTTCTGTAGAAACTGCAAGTTGACATTCCGAGCGCTAAAGCGCCTATAGTGGAAAAAGGGGTATCTTCAAATAAAAACTACACAGAAGCAAAACAAGAAATGGGGAAAGGATTCCCTATTTAGTAAATGGTGCTGGGAAAACTGGCTAGCCATATGTAGAAAGCTGAAACTGGATCCCTTCCTTACACCTTATACAAAAATTAATTCAAGATGGATTAAAGACTTATATGTTAGACCCAAAACCATTAAAATCCTACAAGAAAACCTAGGCAATACCATTCAGGACATAGGCGTGGGCAAGGAATTCATGTCTAAAACACCAAAAGCAATGGCAACAAAAGCTTACTTTTGATTGAGCAGTTCTGAGACACTCTTTCTGTAGAAACTGCAAGTGGACATTCCAACTGCTAAAGGGCCTATAGTAGATAAAGGGATACCTTCAGATAAAAACTACACAGAAACATTCTATGAAAATTCTTTCTGATCTGCGCATTCAACTAACAGATTTCAAGCTTACTTTTGATTGAGCAGTTCTGAAACCCTCTTTCTGTAGAAACTGGAAGTTGACATTCGGAGCACTAAGGGGATTAGAGTGGAAAAAGTGATATCTTCAAATAAAAACTACACAGAAGCATTCTCTGAAACTTCTTTCTGTTCTGTGCATTCAACTAACAGAGTTGAAGCTTACTTTTGATTGAGCAGTTCTGAAACACTCTTTCAGTAGAAACTGCAAGTTGACATTCCGAGCGCTAAAGGGCCTATAGTGGAAAAAGGGATATCTTCAAATAAAAACTACAGAGAAGAATTCTGTGAAACTTCTTTCTGTTCTCCGCATTCAAATAACACAGTTGAAGGTTACTTTTGATTGAGCAGTTCTGAAACACCCTTTCTGTAGAAACTGCAAGGGGACATTTGGAGGGCTAAGGGGCCTATAGTGGAAAAAGAAATATCTCCACATAGAAACTACACAGAAGCATTCTGTGAAACTACTTTCTGTTCTGTGCATTCAGCTAACAGAGTTGAAGATTACTTTTGATTTAGCAGTTCAGAAACACTCTTTCTGTAAAAACTGCAAGTTGACATTCCGAGCGCTAATGAGCCTATAGTAGAAAAAGTAATATCTCCAAATAAAGACTACACAGAAGCATTCTGTGAAACTTCTTTCTGTTCTGTGCATTCAACTAACAGAGTTGAAGCTTACTTTTGATTGAGAAGTTCTGAAACACTCTTTCCGTAGATACTGCAAGTTGACATTCGGAGCGCTAAAGGTCCTAGAGTGGAAAAAGGGATATCTTCAAATAAAAACTACACAGAAGGATTCTGTGAAAATTCTTTCTGTTCTGTGCATTCAACTAACAGAGTTGAAGCTTACTTTTGATTGAGCAGTTATGAAATACCCCTTCTGTACAAACTGTGGGTGGTCATTCGGAGCGCTAAGGGGCCTATAGTGGAAAAAGTAATATCTCCAAATAAAAACTACACAGAAGTATTCTGGGGAACATCTTTCTGTTCTGTGCATTCAACTGACAGTGTTGAAGCTTACTTTTGATTGAGCAGTTCGGAAACACACTTTCTGTAGAAACTGCAAGTGGACATTCGGAGCACAAAGGGGCCTATAGTGGAAAAAGGAATATCTTAAAATTAAAACTACACAGAGGCATTCTGTGAAACTTTTTTCTGTTCTTTCCATTCAAGTAACAGTGTTGAAGCTCACTTTTGATTGAGCAGTTCTGAAACACTCTTTCTGTAGAAACTGCAAGTTGACATTCCGACAGCTAAAGGGACTATTGTGGATGAAGGGATATCTTCAGATAAAAACTACACAGAAGCATTCTGTGAAACTTCTTTCTGTTCTGTGCATTCAACTAACAGAGTTGAAGCTTACTTTTTATTGACCAGTTCTGAAACACTCTTTCTGTAGAAACTGCACGTGGACATTCGAGCGCTAAGGAGCCTATAATAGAAAAAGAAATATCTCCAAATAAAAACTACACAGAAGCATTCTGTGAAAGTTCTTTCTATTCTGTGCATTCAACTAACAGAGTTGAAGCTTACTTTTGATTGAGCAGTTCTGAAACACTCTTTCTGTAGAAACTCCAATTGGAAATTTGGAGCGCTTTCAACTAACAGAGTTGAAGGTTACTTTTGATTGTGCAGTTCTGAAACTCTCTTTCTGTAGAAACTGAAATTTGACATTCCGTGCGCTAAAGGGCCTATAGTGGAAAAAGGAATATCTTCAAATAACAACTACACAGAAGCATTCTGTGAAACTTCTTTCTGTTCTCTGCATTCAAATAAGAGAGTTGAAGCCTACTTTTGATGGAGCAGTTCTGAAACACTCTTTCTGTAGAAAGTGCAAGTGGACATTTGGAGCGCTAAGGGGATTAGAGTGGAAAAAGGAATATCTACAAATAAAAACTACACAGAAGCATTCTGTGGAACTTCTTTCTGTTATGTCCATTCAACTAACAGAGTTGAAGCTCACTTTTGATTGAGCAGTTCTGAAACACTCTTTCTGTAGAAACTGCAAGTTCACATTCCGAGCGCTAAAGGGCCGATTGTGGAAAAAGGGATATCTTCATATAAAAACAACACAGAAGCATTTTCTGAAACTTCTTTCTGTTCTGTGCATTCAACTAACAGCGTTGAAGCTTACGTTTGATTGAGAAGTTATGAAACACCCTTTCTGTAGAAACTGCAGGTGGACATTCAGAGCGCTAAGGGGCCTACAGTGGAAAAAGAAATATCTACAAATAAAAACTACAAAGAAGCATTCTGTTAAACTTCTTTCTGTTTTTGCATTCAACTAACAGAATTGAAGCTTACTTTTGATTGAGCAGTTCTGAAACACTCTTTCTGTAGAACCTGCAAGTTGACATTCCCAGCGCTAAGGAGCCTATGCTGGAAAAAGTAATATCTCCAAATAAAAACTACAAAGAAGCATTCTGTGAAACTACTTTCTGTTCTGTGCTTTCAACTGACAGAGTTGAAGCTTACTTTTGATTGAGCAGTTCTGAGACACTCTTTCTGTAGAAACCGGAAGTGGACATTCGGAGCGCTTAGGGGCCTATAGTGGAAAAAGGAAAATCGTCAAATTAAAACTACACAGAAGCATTCTGTGAAACTTCTTTCTGTTCTGTTCATTCAACTAACAGTGTTAAAGCTTACTTTTGATTCAGCAGTTCTGAAACACTCTTTCTGTAGAAACTGCAATTGGACATTCTGAACAATAAGGGGCCTATAGTGGAAAAAGGAATATCTTCAAATAAAAACTACACAGAAGCATTCAGTGAAACTACTTTCTGTTCTGTCCTTTCAACTAAGAGAGTTGAAGCTGACTCTTGATTGAGCAGTTCCGAAACACTCTCTCTGTAGAAACTGGAAGATGACATTCCGTGCGCTAAAGGGCCTATAGTGGAAAAAGTGATATCTTCAAATAAAAACTACACAGAAGCATTCTGTGAAACTTCTTTCTGTTCTGTGCATTCAACTAACAGAATTTAAGCTTACTTTTGATTGAGCAGCTCTGAAACACTCTTTCTGTAGAAACTGCAAGTGGACATTCTGAGCGCTATGGGGCCTATAATGGAAAAAGGAATATGTCAAAATAAAAACTACACAGAGGCATTCTGTGAAACTTCTTTCTGTTCTGTCCATTCAAGTAACATATTTGAAGCTGACTTTTGATTGAGCAGTTCTGAAACACTCTTTCTGTAGAAACTGCAAGTTGACACTCCGACCGCAAAAGGGCCTATAGTGGATAAAGTGATATCTTAAGATAAAAACTACACAGAAGCATTCTGTGAAAATTCTTTCTGTTCTGCGCATTCAACAATCAGAGTTGATGCTTACTTTTGATTGAGCAGTTCTGAAACACTCTTTCTGTAGAAAATGCAAGTGGAAATTCGGAGCACTAAGGGGCTTAGTGTGGCAAAAGGGATATCTTCAAATAAAATCTACATAGAAGCATTCTGTGAAACTTCTTTCTGTTCTGTTCATTCAACTAACAGAGTTGAAGCTTACTTTTGATTGAGCAGTTCTGAAACACTCTTTCGGTAGAAACTGCAAGTTGACATTCCGAGCGTTAAAGGGACTATAGGTGAAAAAGGGATATCTTCAAATAAAAACTACACAGAAGCATTCTGTGAAACTTCTTTCCGTTCTGTCCATTCAACTAACAGAGTTGAAGCTGACTTTTGATTGAGCAGTTCTGAAACCCTCTTTCTGTAAAAACTGCAAGTTGACATTCCAAGCGCTAAAGGGCATATAGAGGAAAAAGGGATATCTTCAAATAAAAACTACACAGAAGCGCTTTGTGAAACTTCTTTCTGTTCTGTGCATTAAGCTAACAGAGTTGAAGCTTACTTTTGATTGAGCAGTTATGAAACACCCTTTCTGTAGAAACTGCAGGTGGACATTCAGAGCGCTAAGGGCCATATAGTGGAAAAAGGAATATCTCCAAATGAGAACTATACAGAAGCATTCTGTGAAACTTCTTTCTGTTCTGTGCATTCAACTAACAGGGTTGAAGCTTACTTTTGATTGAGCAGTTCTGAAACCCTCTTTCTGTAGAAACTGCAAGTGGACATTCTGAACGCTAAGGGGCCTATAGTGGAAAAAGGAGTATCTTCAAATAAAAACTACACAGAAGCATTCTGTGAAACTTATTCTGTTCTGTCCATTCAACTAACAGCGTTGAAGCTGACTTTTGATTGAGCAGTTCTGAAACACTCTTTCTGTAGAAACTGCAATTTGACAGTCCGAGTGATAAGGAGCCTATAGTTGAAAAAGTAAAATCTCCAAATAAATACTACAGAGAAGCATTCTGTGAAACTTCTTTCTCTTCTGTGCATTCAACTAACAGAGTTGAAGCTTACTTTGATTGAGCAGTTCTGAAACACCCTTTCTGTAGAAACTGCAAGTGGACATTCGGAGCGCTTAGGGGTCTATAGTGGAAAAAGGAATATCTACATATAAAAACTACACAGAAGCATTGTGTGAAACTTCTGTCTCTTCTGTGCATTCTACTAACAGAGTTGAAGCTTACTTTTGATTGAGCAGTTCTGAAACACTCTTTCTGTAGAAACTGGAAGTTGAGATTCCGTGTGCTAAAGGGCCTGTAGTGGAAAAAAGCATATCTTCAAAGAAAAATTACACAGAAGCATTCTGTGAAAATTCTTTCTCTTCTGTGCATTCAGCAAATAGATTTGAAGCTTTCTATTATTGAGCAGTTCTGAAACACTCTTTCTGTAGAAACTGCAATTGGACATTTGGAGCGCTAAGGGGCCTATAGTGGAAAAAGGAATATCTTCAAATAAACACTACACAGAGGCATTCTGTGAAACTACTTTCTGTTCTGTGTTTTCAACTAACACGATTGAAGATTACTTTTGATTGAGCAGTTGTGAAACACTCTTTCTGTAGAAACTGCAAGGGGACATTCTGAACGCTAAGGGTCCTATAGTGGAAAAAGGAATATCTCCAAATAAAAACTACACAGAATCATTCTGTGAAACTTCTTTCTGTTCTCTGCATTCAACTAACCGCGTTGAAGCTGACATTTGTTTGAGCAGTTCTGAGACACTCTTTCTGTAGAAACTGCAAGTTGACAACCCGAGCGCTAAGGAACCTATAGTGGAAAAAGAAATATCTCCAAATAAAAACTACACAGAGGCATTCTGTGAAATTCCTTTCTGTTCTTTCCATTCAACCGAGTTGAGGCTTACTTTTGATTCAGCAGTTCTGAAACATTCTTTCTGTAGAAACTGCAAGTGGACAATTGGAGCGCTAATGGGCCTATACTGGAAAAAGGAATATCTTCAAATAAAAACTGCACAGAAGCATTCTGTGAAACCTCTTTCTGTTCTGTCCATTGAACTAACAGAGTTGAAGCTTTCTTTTGATTCAGTAGTTCTGAAACACTCTTTCTGTAGAAACCGCAACTTGACAAACCGAGTGCTAAAGGGCCTATAGTGGAAAAAGAGATATCTTCAAGTAAAAACTACACAGAAGCATTCTGTGAAACATCTTTCGGTTGTGTGCATTCAACTAACAGAGTTGAAGCTGACTTTTGATTGAGCAGCGCTGAAGCACTCTTTCTGTACAAACTGCTAGTGGATATTCGGAGCACTAAGTGGTCTTTAGAAGAAAAATGTATATCTTCAAATAAAAACTACACAGAAACTTTCTGTGAAACTTCTTTCTGTTCTGTCCATTCAACTAAGAAGTTGAATGTTACTTTTTTTGAGCAGTTCTGAAACACTCTTTCTGTAGAAACTGCTAGTGGACATTCGGAGCGCTACGGGCCCTATAGTGGAAAAAAGAATATCTTCAAATAAAAACTGCACAGAAGCATTCTGTGAGACTTCTTTCTGTTCTGTGCATTCAACTAACAAAGTTGAAGCTTACTTTGGAATGAGCAGTTCTGAAACACTCTTTCTGTAGAAACTGCAAGCTGATATTCCGAGCGCTAAAGGTCCTATACTGGATAAAGAAATATGTCCGAATAAATACCACACAGAAGCCTTCTCTGCAACTTCTTTCTGTTCTGTGCATTCAACTAACACTGTTGAAGCTTACTTTTGATTGCGCAGTTCTGAAACCCTGTTTCTGTAGAAACTGCAAGTGGACATTCAGAGCGCTAAGGGGCCTATATTGGAAAAAGGAATATCTTCAAATAAAAACTACACAGAAGCATTCTGTGAAACTTCTTTCTGTCCTGGGCATTCAACTAACAGAGTTGAAGCTTACTTTTGATTGAGCAGTTCTGAAACACCCTTTCTGTAGAAACTGCAAGTGGACATTCGGAGTGCCAAAGGGCCCATAGTGGAAAAAGTAATATCTCCAAATGAAAACTACACAGAAGCATTCTGTGAAACTTCTTTCTGTTCTCTGCATTCAACTAACAGAGTTGAAGCTTACTTTTGATTGAGCAGTTCTGAAACACTCTTTCTGTAGAAACTGCAGGTGGACATTCTGAAAGCCATCGGGCCTATAGTGGAATAAGGAATATCTCCAAATAAAAACTACACAGAAGCATTCTGTGAAACTTCTTTCTGCTCTGTCCATTCAACTAACAGAGTTGAAGCTTAATTTGGATTGAGCAGTTCTGAAACACTCTTTCTGTAGGAACTGCATGTGGACATTCTGAACGCTAAGGCGCCAATAGTGAAAAATGGATATCTTCAAACAAAAACTACACAGAAGGATTCTGTGAAACTTCTTTCTGTTCTGTGCACTCAACTAACAGAGTTGATGCTCACTTTTGATTGAGCAGTTCTGAAAGACTCTTTCTGTAGAAACTGCAATTGGACATTCTTAGCGCTAAGGGGCCTATAGTGGAAAAAGGAATATCTTCATATAAAAACTACAGAGAAGCATTCTGTGAAACTTCTTTCTGTTCTGTCCATTCAACTAACAAAGTTGAAGTTTGCTTTTGATTGAGCAGTTCTGAAACACTCTTTCTGTAGAAACTGCAGGTGGACATTCTGATAGCGAAGGGGCCTATAGTGGAATAAAGAATATCTCCAAATAAAAACTATACAGAAACATTCTGTGAAACTTCTTTCTGTTCTGTGCATTCAACTAGCAGGGTTGAAGCATACTTTTGATTGAGCAGTTCTGGAACTTTCTTTCTGTGGAAACTGCAAGGTGACATTCAGTGCGCTAAGTGTCCTATAGTTGTAAAAGGAATATCTTCAAATAAAAACTACACGGAATCATTCTGTGAAACTTCTTTCTGTTCTCTGTATTCAACTAACAGAGTTGAAGCTTACTTTTGATTGAGCAGTTCTGAAACACCCCTTCTGTAGAAACTGCAAGTGGACATTCGGAGCGTTAAGGGTCCTAGAGTTTAAAAAGGAATATCTTCAATAAAAACTCCAGAAAAACATTCTGTGAAACGTCTTTCTCTTCTGTCCATTCAGCTCACAGAGTTGAAGCTTACTTTTGATGGAGCAGTTCTGAAACACTCTTTCTGTAGAAACTGCAAGTTGATATTCCGAGCGCTAAAGGGCCTGTAGCGGAAAAAGGGATATCTTCAAATAAAAACTACACAGAATCATTCTGTCAAACTTCTTTCTGTTCTGTCCATTCAACTAACAGTGTTGAAGATTACTTTTGGTTGAGCAGTTCTGAAACACTCTTTCTGTGGAACCTGCAAGTGGACTTTCTAAACGCTAAGTGGCCTATAGTGGAAAAAGGAATATCTTCAAATAAAAACTGCACAGAAGCATTCTGTGAAACTTCTTTCTGTTCTGTTCATGCAACTAACAGAGTTGAAGCTGACTTTTGATTCATGAGTTCTGAAACACTCTTTCTGTAGAAACTGCAAGTTGACATTCCGAGCGCTAAGGAGCCTATAGTGTAAAAAGTAATATCTCCAAATAAAAACTACACAGAAGCATTCTGTGAAACTTCTTTCTGTTCTGTGCATTCAACTAACAGAGTTGAAGATTACTTTTGATTGAGCAGTTCCGAAACACTCTTTCTGTAGAAACTGCAATGGACATTCGGAGCGCTAAGGGGCCTATAGTGGAAAAAGGAATATCTTCAAATAAAAACTACACAGAAGCATTCTGTGAAACTTCTTTCTGTTCTGTGCATTCAACTAACAGAGTTGAAGCTTACTTTTGATTGAGCAGTTCTGAAACACTCTTTTTGTATAAACTGCAAGTGGACATTCAGAGCGCTAACGGTCCTATAGTGGAAAAAGGAATATCTTCAAATAAAAACTACACAGAAGCATTCTGTGAAACCTCTTCTGTCCATCCAACTAACAGAGTTGAAGCTTACATTAGATTGAGCAGTTCAGAAACACTCTTTCTGTAGAAACTGCATGTTGACATTCGGATCGCTAAAGGGCCTATAGTGGATAAGGGAATATCTTCAGATGAAAACTGCACAGAAGCATTTTGTCAAAATTCTTTGTGTTCTGTGCATTCAACTAACAGAGTTGAAGCTTACGTTTGATTGAGCAGTTCTGAAACACACTTTCTGTAAAAACTGCAGGTGGACATTCGGAGCACTAAGGGGCCTATATTGGAAAAATTAAAACCTCCAAATAAAAACTACACAGAAGCATTCTGTGAAAATTCTTTCTGTTCTGTGCATTCAACTAACACAGTTGAAACTTACTTTTGATTGAGAAGTTCTGAAACACTCTTTCTGTAGAAACTGCAAGTGGACCTTTCTAGCGCTAAGGGCCTATAGTGGAAAAAGGATATCTTCAAATAAAAACTACACAGAAGCATTCTGTGAAACTTCTTTCTGTTCTGTGCATTCAACTAACAGAGTTGAAGCTTACTTTTGATTGAACAGTTCTGTAACACTCTTTCTGTAGAAATTGCAACTGGACATTCCGAGCGCTAAGGGGCCTATAGTGGAAAATGGAATATCTTCCAATAGAAACTACACAGAAGCATTCTGTGAAACTTCTTTCTGTTCTGTCCATTCAACTGACAGAGTTGAAGCTTACTTTTTATTGAGCAGTTCTGAAACACTCTTTCGGTAGAAACTGCAATTTGACATTCCGAACGCTAAAGGGCCTTTAGTGGAAAAAAGTGATATCTCCAAATAAAAACTACACAGAAGCATTCTTTGAAACTTCTTTCTGTTCTGTGCATTCAACTAACAGAGTTGAAGCTTACTTTTGATTGAGCAGTTCTGAAACACCCTTTCTGTAGAAACTGCAAGTGGACATTCGGAGCGCTTAGGGGCCTATAGTGGAAGATGTAATATCTTCAAATAAAAAATACACAGAAGCGGGGTGGAGCCAAGATGGCCGAATAGGAACAGCTCCGGTCTCCAGCTCCCAGCCCCAGCGACACAGCAGACGGGTGATTTCTGCATTTCTGCTTGAGGTACCTGTTTCATCTCACTAGGGAATGCCTAACAGTGGGTGCAGGACAGTCGGTGAAGCACACCGTGCACGAGCCGAAGCAGAGTGAGGCACTGCCTCACTCGGGAAGCGCAAGGCGTCAGGGAGTTCCCTTTCCTAGTCAAAGAAAGGGGAAGCAGACGGCACTGGAATATCGGGTCATTCCCATCCTAATACTGTGCTTTTCCAATGGGCCTGGAAAACGGCACACTAGGAGATTGTGTCCCGCACCTGGCTCGGAGGGTCCTATGCCAACGGAGTCCCGCTGATTGCTAGCACAGCAGTCTGAGATCAAGCTTCAAGGCGGCAGCGAGGCTGGGGGAGGGGCGCCCGCCATTGCCCAGGCTTGCTTAGGTAAACAAAGCAGCCAGGAACCTCGAAATGGGTGGAGCCCACCACAGCTCAAGGAGGCCTGCCTGCCTCTGTAGGCTCCACCTCTGGGGGCAGGGCACAGACAAACAAAAACTCAGCAGGAAACTCCACAGTCTTAAATGTCCCTGTCTGACTGACAGCTTTGAAGAGAGTAGTGGTTCTCCCAGTACGCAGCTGGAGATCTGAGAACGGACAGACTGCCTCCTAAAGTGGGTCCCTCACCCCTGAGCAGCCTAACTGGGAGGCACCGCTCCTGTAGGGACCGACTGACACCTCATTCAGCCAGGTAGTCCTCTGAGACAAAACTTTCAGAGGAACTACAGACAGCTGAATTTGTGGTCTCACAAAAATCCGCTGTTCTGCAGCCACCGCTGCTGACACCCAGCCAAACAGGGTGTGCAGTGGATCTCTAGTAAACTCCAACAGACCTGCAGCTGAGGGTCCTGTCTGGTAGAAGGAAATGTAACAAACAGAAAGGACATCTACACCAAAAACCCATCTGTACATCACCAACATCAAAGACAAAAAGTAGATAAAACCACAAAGATGGGGAGAAAACAGAGCAGAAAAACTGGAAACTCTAAAAACAGAGCACTTCTCCTCCTCCAAAGGAATGCAGTTCCTCACCAGCAACGGAACAAAGCTGGATGGAGGATGACTTTGACGAGTTGACAGAAGAAGGCTTCAGACGATCAAACTACACTGAGCTACGAGAGGAAATTCAAAACAATAGCAAAGAAGTTAAAATCTTTGAAAAAAAATTAGAAGAATGGATAACTAGAATAACCAATGGAGAGAAGGGCTTAAAGTAGCTGATGGAGGTGAAAGCCAAGTTTCGAGAACTACGCGAAGATTGCAGAAGCTTCAGTAGCAGATGCGATCAACTGGAAGAAAGGGTATCGCTGATGGAAGATGAAATGAATGAAATGAAGAGAGAAGGGAAGTTTAGAGAAAAAAGTATAAAAAGAAATGAACAAAGCCTCCAAGAAAATTGGGACTATGTGAAAAGACCAAACCTACGTCTGATTGGTGTACCTGAGAATGATGGGGAGAATGGAACCAAGTTCGAAAACTCTCTGCAAGATATTATCCAGGAGAACTTCCCCAATCTAGTAAGGCAGGCCAACATTCAGATTCAGGAAATACAGAGAACGCCACAAAGATACTCCTCGAGAAGAGCAACTCAAAGACACATAACTGTCAGATTCACCAAAGTTGGAATGAAGGAAAAAATGTTAAGGGCAGCCAGAGAGAAAGGTCGGGTTACCCACAAAGGGAAGCCCATCAGACTAACAGCTGATCTCTCGGCAGAAACTCTACAAGCCCGAAGAGAGTGGGGGACGATATTCAACATTCTTAAAGAAAAGTATTTTCAACACAGAATTTCCTATCCTGCCAAACAAAGCTTCATAAGTGAAGGAGAAATAAAATACTTTACAGACAAGCAAACGCTTAGTGATTTTGTCACCACCAGGCCTGCCCTAGAAGAGCTCCTGAAGGAAGCACTAAACATAGAAAGGAACAATCGGTACCACCCACTGCAAAAACACGCAAAATTGTAAACACCATCGAGGCGAGGAAGAAACTGCATCAACTAACGAGCAAAATAACCAACTAACATCATAATGACAGGATCAGATTCACACATAACAATATTAACGTTAAATGTAAATGGGCTAAATGCTCCAATCAAAAGATACAGACTGGCAAACTGGATAAGGAGTAAAGACCCATCAGTGTGCTGTATTCAGGAAACACATCTCACGTGCAGAGACACATATAGAATCAAAATAAAGGGATGGAGGAAGATCTATCAAGCAACTGGAAAACAAGAAAAGGCAGGGGTTGCAATCCTCGTCTCGTATAAAATAGATTTAACCAACAAAGATCAAAAGAGACAAAGAAGGCCATTACATAATGGAAAAGGGATCAATTGAACAAGAAGAGCTAACTATCCTAAATATATATGCACCCAACACAGGAGCACCGAGATTCATAAAGCAAGTCCCGAAACACTCTCTCTGTAGAACTGCAACTGGACATTCGGAGCACTTAGGGGCCTATAGTGGAAAAGGAATATCTTCAAATAAAAACTACACAGAAGCATTCTGTGAAAGTTCTTTCTGATCTGCGCACTCAACTAACAGAGTTGAACCTTACTTTTTATTGAGCAGTTCTGAAACACTCTTTCTGTAGAAACTGCAAGTGGACATTCGGAGTGCTAAGGGGCCTAGAGTGGAAAAAGGAATATCTTCAAATAAAAACTACACAGAAGCATTCTGTGAAACTTCTTTCTGTTCTGTGCATTCAAGTAAAAGAGGTGAAACTTACTTTTGACTGAGCTGTTCTGAAACACTCTTTCTGTAGAAACTGCAAGCGGATATATGGAGAACTAAGGGACTTATAGTGGAAAAAGGAATATCTTCAAATATAAACTACACAGATGCATTCTCAGAAATTTCTTTCTGAACTATGCATACAACTAACAGAGTTGAACCTTACTTTGGATTGAGCAGTTCTGAAACCCTCTTTCTGTAGAAACTGCAAGTGCACATTCGGAGCACTTAGGGGCCTATAATGGAAAAAGGAATACCTTCAAATAAAAACTACACAGAAGCATTCTATGAAACGTCTTTCTGATCTGTGCATTCAACTAAAAGATTTGAACCTTACTTTTGATTGAGCACTTCTGAAACACTCTTTCTGTAGAAACTGCAAGTGGACATTCTGAACGCTAAGGGGCCTATAGTGGAAAAAGGAATATCGACAAATAAAAAATACACTGAAGCATTCCGTGAAACTTCCTTCTGATCTGTGCTTTCAAATAGAAGAGTTGAAGCTTACTTTTGATTGAGCAGTTCTGAAACCCTCTTTCTGTAGAAACGGTAAGTGGACATTTTGCGCTAAGGGCCCTATAATGGAAAAAGGAGTATCTTCAAATAAAAACTACACAGAAGAATTCTGTGAAACTTCTTACTGATCTGTGCATTCAACTAACAGAGTTGAACATTGCTTTTGATTGAGCAGTTCTGAAACACTCTTTCAGAGGAAACTGCAAGTGGACAATCGGAGCGCTAAGGGGCCTATAGTGGAAAAAGGAAAATCTTGAAAAAAAACTAAACAGAAGCACCCTCTTTAACTTCTTTCTGATCTGCGTATTCAACTAAAAGAGTTGAAACTTACTGTTGATTGAGGAGCTCAGAAACACACTTTCTGTAGATACTGCAAGTGGTCATTCAGAGTGCTAAGGGACACACACAGGAAAAAGGAGCATCTTAAAATAAGAACTACACAGAAGAATTCTGTGAAACTTCTTTCTGATCTGTGCATTCAATTAACAGAGTTGAACCTCAATTTTGATTGTGCATTTCTGAAACTCTCTGGAGAAACTGCAAGTGGACATTCGGAGCACTTTGGGGCCTACAGTGGAAAAAGGAATGTCTTCAATGAAAAACTACACAGAAGCAGTCTGTGAAACTTCTTTCTGTTCTGTGCATTCAACTAACAGTGTTGAAGCTTACTTTTGATTGAGCAGTTCTGAAACAATCTTTCTGTAGAAACTGCAAGTTGACATTTCGAGTGCTAAAGGGCCTAAAGTGTAAAAAGGGATATCTTCAAATAAAAACTACACAGAAACATTCTGTGAAACTTCTTTCTGTTCTGTGCATTCAGCTAACAGAGTTGAAGCTTACTTTTGATTGAGCAGTTCTGAAACACACTTTCTGTAGAAACTGCAGGTGGACATTCGGAGCCCTAAGGGGCCTACAGTGGGAAAAGAAATATCTACCAATAAAAACTAAACAGAAGCATTCTGTGAAACTTCTTTCTGTTCTATGCATTCAACTAACAGAGTTGAAGCTTAGTTTTGATTGAGGAGTTCTGAAACACTCTTTCTGTAGGAACTGCAAGTGGACATTCCGTGCGCTAAAGGGCCTATAGTGGATAAAGGAATATCTTCAAATAAAAACTACACAGAAGCATTATGTGAAACTTCTTTGTGTTCTGTGCATTCAACTAACATAGTTGAAGCTTACTTTTGATTGAGCAGTTCTGAAACACTCTTTCTGTAGAAACTGCAAGTTGACATTTCGATCCCTAAATGGCCTAAAGTGTAAAAAGGGATGTCTTCAAATAAAAACTATGTAGAAGCATTCTGTGAAAATACTTTCTGTACTGTGCTTTCAGCTAACAGAGTTGAAGCTGACTTTTGATTGCGCAGTTCTGAAACATCCTTTCTGTAGAAACTGCAGGTGGACATTTGGAGCGCTAAGGGGCCTAGAGTGGGAAAAGAAATATCTCCAAAGAAAAACTACACAGAAGCATTCTGTGAAACTTCTTTCTGTTCTTTGCATTCAACTAACAGAGTTGAAACTTCGTTTTGATTGAGCAGTTCTGAAACACTCTTTCTGTAGAAACTGCAAGTGGACATTCGGAGCGCTAAGGGGCCTATAGTGGAAAAAGAAATATCTTCAAATAAATTTACAAAGAAGCATTCAGTTAAAGTTCTTTCTGTTCTGTCCTTTCAACTAACAGAGTTGAAGCTTACTTTTGATTGAGCAGTTCTCAAACACTCTTTCTGTAGAAACTGCAAGTGTACATTCTGAGCGCTAAGGGGCGTATAGTTAAAAAGGAATATCTTCAAATAAAAACTACACAGAAGCATTCTGTGAAACTTCTTTCTGTTCTGTCCATTCAACTAACAGAGTTGAAGTTTACTTTTGATTGAGCAGTTGTGAAATAATCTTTCTGTAGAAAGTGCAAGTGGACGTTCCGACCGCTAAAGGGCCTATAGTGGATAAAGGGATATCTCCAGATAAAAACTACACAGAAGCATTCTGTGAAAGTTCTTTCTGTTCTGTGCATTCAACTAACAGAGTTGAGGCTTACTTTTGATTGAGCAGTTCTGAAACACACTTTGTGTAGAAACTGCAGGTGGATATTTGTAGCGCTAAGTGGCCTATAGTGGAAAAAGAAAAATCTCCAAATAAAAACTACACAGAAGCATTCTGTGAAACTGCTTTCTGTTAGGTGCATTCAACTACCAGAGTTGAAGTTACTTTTGATTGAGCAGTTCTGAAACTCTTTCTGTAGAAACTGCATGTGGAGATTCGGAGCGCTAAGGGGCCTATAGTTTAAAAAGCAATATCTTCAAATAAAAACTACAGAGAAGCATTCTGTGAAACTTCCGTCTTTTCCGTCCATTCAACTGAAAGAGTTGAAGCTTACTTTTGATTGAGCAGTTCTGAAAAACTCTTTGTGTAGAAACTGCAAGTTGACATTCAGAGTGCTATAGGGCCTATAGTGGAAAAAGGGATATCATCATATAAATACTACACAGAAGCATTCTGTGAAACTTCTTTCTGTTCTGTGCATTCAACTAAGAGAGTTGAAGCTTACTTTTGATTGAGCAGTTCTGAAACACCCTATCTGTAGAAAATGCAAGTGGACATTTTGAGCGCTAAGGGGCCTAAAGTGGAAAAAGAAATACCTCCAAATAATAACTACAGAGAAGCATTCTGTGAAAC
Organism: Nomascus leucogenys; assembly: GCF_006542625.1. Taxonomy (NCBI): domain Eukaryota; kingdom Metazoa; phylum Chordata; class Mammalia; order Primates; family Hylobatidae; genus Nomascus; species Nomascus leucogenys. The sequence continues at coordinate 44,642 of NW_022096766.1, forward strand.
TTCTTTCTGTTCGGTGCATTCAACTAAGAGAGTTAAAGCTTGCTTTTGATTGAGCAGTTCTGAAACACTCTTTGTGTAGAAACTTTAAGTGGACATTCTGAACGCTCAGGGGCCTTTAGGGGAAAAAGGAATATCTTCAAATAAAAACCACACAGAAGCATTCTGTGAAATTTCTTTCTGTTCTGTGAATTCAACTAACAGAGTTGAAGCTTACTTTTGATTGAGAAGTTCTGAAACACTCTTTCTGTAGAAACTGCAAGTTGACATTTCGAGTGCTAAAGGGCCTAAAGTTTAAAAAGCGATATCTTCAAATAAAAACTACACAGAAGCATTCTGTGAAACTTCTTTCTGTTCTGTGCATTCAGCTAACAGAGTTGAAGCTTACTTTTGATTGAGCAGTTCTGAAACACGCTTTCTGTAGAAACTGCAGCTGGATATTCGGAGCGCAAATTGGCCTGCAGTGGGAAAAGAAATATCTCCAAATAAAAAGTACACAGAAGCATTCTGTGAAACTTCTTTCTGTTCTGTGCATTCAACTAACAGGGTTGAAACTTACTTTTGATTGAGCAGTTCTGAAACACTCTTTCTGTAGAAAGTGGAAGTTGACATTCCGTGCGCTAAAGGGCCTATAGTGGAAAAAGGGATACCTTCAAATGAAAACTACACAGAAACATTCTGTGAAGCTTCTTTCTGATCTGTGCATTCAACTAACAGAGTTGAACCTTACTTTTGATGGAGGAGTTCTGAAACACTCTTTGTCTAGAAACTGCAAGTGGACATTCTGATTGCTAAGGAGCCTTTATGGGAAAAGGAATATTATCAAATAAAAACTACACAGAAGCATTCTGTGAAACATTTTTCTTATCTGTGCATTGAACGAACAGGGTTGAACCTTACTTTTGATTGAGCAGTTCTGAAACACTCTTTCTGTAGAAATGGCTAGTGGACATTCGGAGCGCTAAGGGGAATATAGCCGATAAAGGACTATCTTCAAATAAAAACAACACAGAAGCATTCTGTGAAACTTCTCTCTTTTCTGTGCATTCATCTAACAGAGTTAAAGCTTACTTTTGATTGAGCTGTTCTGAAACTCTCTTTCTGTATACACTGCATGTGGACATTCAGAATAGTAAGGGGCCTGTAGTGGAAAAAGGAATATCTTCAAATAAAAACTACACAGAAGCATTCTGTGAAACTGCTTTTGGTTCCGTGCATTCAACTAACAGAGTTGAACCTTACTTTGTTTGAGCAGTTCTGAAACACTCTTTCTGTAGAAACTGCAATTGGACATTCTGGGCGCTAATGGGCCTATACTGGAAAAAGGAATATCTTCAAATAAAAACTACACAGAAGCATTCTGTGAAACTTCTTTCTGTTCTGTGCATTCAACTAACAGGGTTGAAGATTACTTTTGACTGAGTAGTTCTGAAACACTCTTTTTGTAGAAAGTGCAAGTGGACATTCGGAGCGCTCTGAGGCCTATAGTGGAAAAAAGAATATCTTCAAATAAAAACTAAACAGAAGCATTCCGTGAAACTTCTTTGTGTTCTGTGCATTCAACTAACAGAGTTGAAACTTACTTTTGGTTGAGCAGTTCTGAAACGCTCTTTCTGTAGAAGCTGCAAGTGGACATTTGGAGCGCTAAGGGGCCTATTTTGGAAAAAGGAATAACTTCAAATAAAAACTACACAGAAGCATTCTTTGAATCTTCTTTATGTTCTGTGCATTCAACTAACAGAGCTGAACCTTACTTTTCATTGCGCAGTTCTGAATCATTCTTTCTGTAGAAACTGAAAGAGGACATTCAGAGCCCTAAGGGCCTATAGTGGATTTAGGAATATCTTCAAGTAGAAACTACACAGAAGCATTCTGTGAGACTTCTTTCTGATCGGAGCATTCAAATAACAGATGTGAACACTACTTTTGATTTAACAGTTCTGAAAATCTCTTGCTGTAGAAACCCGAAGCAGACATTCGGAGCGCAAAGGTGCCTACAGTGGAAAAAGATTATCTTCAAATAAAAACTACACAGAAGCATTCTGTGAAACTTCTTGCTCTTCTGTGCATTCAACTAACAGAGTTGAACCTCACTTTTGATTGAGCAGTTCTGAAACACTCTTTCTGTAGAAACTGCAAGAGGATATTAGGAGCATTAAAGGGCCTATTGTGGAAAAAGTAATATATTCAAATAAAAACTACACAGAAGCATTCTGTGAAACTTCTTTATGATCTGTGCATTCAACGAACAGAATTGGCCCTTACTTTTCATTGAGCAGTTCTGAAAGACTCTTTCTCTAGAAACTGCATGTGGACATTAATAGCGCTAAGGACATATAGTGGAAAAAGGAATATCTTCAAATGAAAACAACACAGAACCATTCTGTGAAACTTCTTTCTGATCTGTGCATTCAACTAACAGAGATGAAAATTACTTTTGATTGAGCAGTTCTGAAACACTCTTTCTGTGGAAACTGCAAGTGGACATTCGGAGCTCTAAGCGGCCTATAGTGGAAAAAGGAATAGCTTCAAATAAAAACTACACAGAAGCATTCTGTGAAACTTCTATCTGATCTGTGCATTCAACTAACAGAGTTGAACCATACTTTTGATTGAGCATTTCTGAAACACTCTTTCTGTGGTAACTGCCAGTGGACATTCATAGCGCTAAGGGGCCTATAGTGGAAAAAGGAATGTCTTCAAATAAAAACTACACCGAACCATTCTGTGAAACTTCTTTCTGACATGTGCATTCAGCTGAAAGAGTTGAACCGTACTTTTGATTGGGCAGTTCTAAAAGACTCTTTCTGTAGAAACTGCAAGTAGATATTCGGAGCGCTAAGGGGCGTATATTGGAAAAAGGAATATCTTCAAATAAAAACTACACAGAACCATTCTGTGAAACTTCTTTCTGAAATGTGCATTCAAATGAAAGAGTTGAACCGTACTTTTGATTGGACAGTTATGAAACACTCTTTCTGAAGAAACTGCAAGTGGACATTTGCAGCGCTGAGGGGTCTACAGTGGAAAAAGGTATAACTTCATATAAAAACTCTACAGAAGCATTCTGTGAAACTTCTTTCTGATGTGTGCATTCAACTAACAGAGTTAAACCTTACCTTTGATTGAGGAGTTCTGTAACAATATTTCTGTGGAAACTGCAAGTGGACATTCAGAGTGCTAAGTGGCCTAAGGTGTAAAAAGGAATATCTTCAAATAAAAACTACACAGAAGCATTCTGTGAAACTTCTTTCTGATCTGTGCATTCAGCTAACAGAGCTGAACTTTTCTTTTGATTGAGCAGCTCTGAAACACTCTTTCTGTAGAAACTGCAAGTGGACATTCGGAGTGCTAAGGGTCCTCTACTGGAAAAAGGAATATGTTCAAATAAAAACTACACAGAAGAATTCTGTGAAACTTTGTTCTGATGGGCGCATTCAGCTAACAGAGTTGAACCTCACTCTTGATTGAAGAGTTCTGAAACACTCTTTCTGTAGAACCGCAAGCGGACATTCGGAACTATAAGGGGTCTGTAGTAGAAAGAGGAATATCTTCAAATAAAAACTACACAGAAGGATTCTTTGAAACTTCTTTCTTATCTGTGCATTCAGCTAACAGACCTGAACCTTACTTTTGATTCAGTAGTTCTGAAACACCCTTTCTGTAGAAACTGCAACTGGACATACGGAGCGCTACAGGGCCTACAGTGGAAAAAGGAATGTCTTCAAATAAAAACTACACAGAAGGATTCTGTGGAACTTCTTTCCGATCTGTGCATTCAACTAACAGAGTTGAACATTACGTTTAACTGAGGAGTTCTGAAACGCTCTTTCTGTAGAAAGTGCAAGTGGACATTCAGAGCACTTAGGGGCCTATAGTGGAAAAAGGAATATCCTCAAATAAAAACTACGCAGAGACATTCTGTGAAAATTCTTTCCAATCTATGCATTCATCTAACAGAGTTGAACCTTACTTTTGATTGAGCAGTTCTGAGACACGCTTTCTGTAGAAACTGCAAGTGGACGTTCGGAGCGCTAAGTGGTCTATAGAGGAAAAAGGAATATCTTCAAATAAAGACTACACAGAATCATTCTCTGAAACTCCTTTCTGATCTGTGCATAAAACTAACAGAGTTGAACCATACTTTTGATAGAGCAGTTATGAAACACTCTTTCTGTAGAAATTGCAAGTGGACGTTCATAGCGCTAATTGGTCTATAGTGGAAAAAGGAATATCTTCAAATAAAAACTACTCAGAAGCATTCTGTGAAACTTCTTTCTGATCTGTGCATTCATCTAACACAGTTGAACCTTACTTTTGATTGAGGAGTCCTGAAACACTCTTTCTGTAGAAACTGCAAGTGGACATTCGAGCGCTGAGGGCCTATAGTGGAAAAAGGAATATCTTCAAATAAAACTACACAGAAGCATTCTGTGAAACGTCTTTCTGATCTGTGCATTCAACAGGTGGTTTTGAACCTTACCTTTATTGTGCAGTTCTGAAACACTCTTTCTGTTGAAATTGCTACTGGACATTCGGAGCGCTAAGGGCCCTATAGTGGAAAAAGAAATATCCTCAAATAAAAACTACACAGCAGCATTCTGTGAAACTTCGTTCTGATCGCTGCATTCAACTAACGGTGTTGAACCTTACTTTTGATTGCGCAGTTCTGAAGCACTCTTTCTGTAGAAACTGCAAGTGGACATTCAGAGCACACAGGGGCCTACAGTGGAAAAAGGAATATCGTCAAATAAAAACTACACAGAAGCATTCTGTGAAACAGATTTCTGATCTGCGTATTCAACTAACAGAGCTGAAACTTACTTTTGCTTAAGCAGTTCTGAAATACTCTTTCTGTAGAAGCCGCACGTGGACATTCGTATGCCAATGGGCCTTCAGCGGAAAATGGAGTATCTTCAAATGAAAACCACACAGAAGCATTCTGTGAAACGTCTTTCTGATCTCTGCTTTCAACTAACAGAGTTGAACCTTACTTTTGATTGAAGAGTTCTGAAAGAGTCTTTCTGTAGAAACTGCAGTTGGACATTCAGAGCGCTTAGGGGCGTATAGTTGAAAAAGGAATGTATTCAAATACGAGCTACACTGAAGCGCTCTGTTAGAATTTTTTCTGATCTGTGCATTGATCTAAGAGAGTTGAACCTTCCTTTTGATAGATGAGTTCTGTAAAACTCTTTCTGTAGAAACTGCAAGTGGACATTCGGAGCGCTAAGGGTCTTATAGTGGAAAAAGGAATATCTTGAAATAAAAAATACAAAGAAGCATTCTGTGAAACTTCTTTCTGATCTGTGCATTCAACTAACAGAGTTGAACCTTACTTCTGATTGAGGAGTTCTCAATAAAACTTTCTGTAGAAACCTCAAGGGGACATTCGGAGCGCTAAGGGGCCTATTGTGGAAAAACGAATATCTTCAAATAAAAACGACACAGAAGCATTCTGAGAAATTTCTTTCTGATCTGTGCATTCAACTGACAGAGTTGAACCTTTATTTTTGATGGATGAGTTCTGAAACACTCTTTCCGTAGAAACCGCAAGTTTACATTTGGAGCGCAAAGGGGCCTGTAGTGGAAAAAGGAATATCTTCAAATAAAAAGTACACAGAAGAATTCTGTGAAACTTCTTTCTGATCTGTGCACTCAACTAACTGAATAAAATACTACTTTTGATTGAGGAGTTCTGAAACACTCTTTCTGTAGAAACCACAAGTGGACATTCGGAGCGTTAAGGGACCTACAGTGCAAAAAGGAATATCTTCAAATAAAAACTGCACAGAAGGATTCTGTGAAAGTTCTTTCTGATCTGTGATTCAACTAACAGAGTTGAACCTTACTTTTGGTAGAAGAGATCTGAAAAACTCTTTGTGCAGAAACCGCAAGTGTACATTCAGAGCTCAAAGGGTCCTATAGTGGAAAAGGAATATCTTCAAATAAAAAATACACAGAAGCATTCGGTGAAACTTCCTTCTGATCTGTACATTCAGCTAACAGCGTGCGACATTACTTTTGATTGAGGAGTTCTGAAACCCTCTTTCTGTAGAAACAGCAAGTGGACTTTCGGAGCGCTAAGGGGCCTATAGTGGAAAAAGGAATATCTTCAAATAAAAACTACACAGAATCATTCTGTGAAACTTCTTTCTGTTCTGTCCATTCAAGTAACAGAGTTGAAACTTACTTTTGATTGAAGAGTTCTGAAGAACACTTACTGTAGAAAATGCAAGTGGACATTTGGAGCGCTATGAGGCCTATAGTGGAAAAAGGAATATCTTCAAATAAAAACTACACATAGGCCTTCTGTGAAACTTCTTTCTGATCTGTGCATTCAACAAACAGAGTTGAACCTTACTTTTGATTGAGGAGATCTGAAACACTCTTTCTCTAGAAACTGCAAGTGGACCTTTTTAGCGGTAAGATGCGTATAGTGGAAAAAGGAATATCTACAAGTAAAAACTAAACAGAAGCATTCTGTTCAACTTCTTTCGTATCTGTGCATTCAATAACAGTGTTGAATCTTACATTTGGTTGAGGAGTTCTAAAACACACTTTCTGTAGAAACCGCAATTGGACATTCAGAGTTCTAAGGGGCCTATAGTGGAAAAAGGAATATCTTCAAATAAAAGCTACACAGAATTATTCTGTGAAACCCTATCTGATTTCTGCATTCAACTAAGAGAGTTGAAATTTACTTTGACTGACGAGCTCTGAAAGACTCTCTCTGTAGAAACCGCAAGTGGACATTCGGAGCTCCAGGAGGCCTACAGTGTAAAAAAAAATACCTTCAATTAAAAACTACACAGAAGCATTCTGTTAAACTTGTTTCTGATCTGTGCATTCAACTCACAGATTTGAACCTGACTTTTGATCGAGGAGTTCTGAAACACTCTTTCTGTAGAAACCGCAAACGGACATTTGGAGTGCTAAGGGGCCTATAGTGGAAAAAGGAATAGCTTCGAATTAAAACTACACAGAAGCATTCTGTGAAACTCCTTTTTGATCTGTACACTGAACTCACAGAGTTGAACATTACTTTCAATTGAGGAGTTCTGAAACACTCTTTCAGTAGAAACCGCAAGGGGACTTTCAGAGCGTTATGGGCCGTGCAGTGGAAAAAGGAATATCTTCAAAAAAAACTACAGAGAAGCATTCTGTGGAACTTCTTTCTGATCTGTGCATTCAACACACAGTGTTGAACCTTACTTTTCATGGAGGCATTCTGAAACACTCTTTCTGTAGAAACCGCAAGTGGACATTCGGAGCGCTAAGGGGCCTAAACTAGAAAAAATAATATCTTCAAATAATAACTATACACAAGCATTCTGTGAAACTTCTTTCTGATCTGTGCATTCAACTAACAGAGTTGAAACTTACTTTTGATAGAGGAGATCTGAACCAATCTTTCTGTAGAAACCGCAGGGGGACATTCTAAGCGCTATGGGGCCTATAGTGGAAAAAGGAATATCTTCAAGTAAAAACTACACAGAAGCATTCTGTTTAACTTCTTTCTTATCCGTGTATTCAGCTAACAGAGCTGAATCTTACTTTTGATTGAGGAGTTCTGAAACACTCTGTAGAAACCGCAAGTGGACATTCGGAGCGCTAAGGGGCCTATAGTGGAAAATGGAATATTTTCAAATTAAAACCACACAGAAGCATTGTGTGAAACTTCTTTCTGATTTGAGGATTCAATTAAGAGAGTGGAAGCTTACTTTGACTGACGAGTTCTGAAAGCCTCTTTATATAGAAACCCAAGAGGACATTCGGAGCACTAAGAGTCACATAGTGGAAAAAGGAATATCTTCAAAGAAAAACTACACAGAAGCATTCTGTAAAGCTATTTTCTGTTCTGTGCATTCAACTAACAGAGTTCAACCTTAGTTTTGATTGAGGAGTTCTGAAACAGTTTTACAGTAGAAACCACAAGTGGACATTCGGAGCGCTAAGGGGCCTATAGTGGAAAAAGGAATATCTTCAAATAAATACTACACAGAAGCATTTGTGAAACTTCTTTCCGATCTGTGCATTCAACTAGCAGAGTTGAACCTTACTTTTCTTTGAGGAGTTCTCAAATAGTCTTTCTGTAGAAATCGCAAGTGGATATTCGTAGCGCTAATGGGCCTACAGTGGAAAAAGGATATCTTCAAATAAAAACTACACAGAAGCGTTCTGTGAATCTTCTTTCTGATCTGTGCATTCAACTAACAGAGATGAACCTTACTTATGATTGAGGAGTTCTGAAACACTCTTTCTGTAGAAAAAGCAAGTGGATATTCGGAGCGCTGAGTGGCGTACAGTGTAGAAAGGAATGTCTTCCAATGAAAACTACACAGAAGCATTCTGTGAAACTTCTTTCTGATTTGTGCATTGAACGAACAGAGTTGAAGATTATTTTGATTGAGGAGTTCTGAAACACTCTTTCTGTGGAAACAGCAAGTGGACATTCGGTGCCCTAAGGGGCCTATAGTGGAAAAACGAATATCCTCAAATAAAAACTACACAGAAGCATTCTGTGCTACTTCTTTCTGGTCTGTGCATTGAACTAACAGAGTTGAACCTTACTTTTGACTGTGGAGTTCTGAAACATTCTTTCTGTAGAAACTGCAAGTGGACATTCAGAGCGCTAAGAGGCCTATAGTGCAAAAAGGAATATCTTCAAATAAAAACTACACAGAAACATTGTGTGAAACTTCTTTCTGTTCTGTGCTTTCAACTAACGGAGTGGATGCTTACTTTTGATTGAGCAGTTCTGAAACACTCCTCCTGTAGAAACTGCAGGTGGACATTCGGAGTGCTAAGAGGCATATAGTGGAAAAAGAATGTCTTCAGATAAAAACTACACAGTAGCATTCTGTGCAACTTCTTTCTGATCTGTGCATTCACCTAAGAGAGATTAACCTTACTTTTGATTGAGGGGTTTTGAAACACTCTTTCTATAGAAAATGCAAGTGGACATTTTTAGCGCTATGCGGCCAATCGAGGAAAAGGGAATATCTACAAATAAAAACTACAGAGAAGCATTTTGTGAAACTTCTTTCTGATCTGTGCATTCAACTAACAGAGTTGTACCTTCCTTTTCATTGAGGAGATTTGAAACACACTTTGTGTAGAAACTGTAAGTGGATATTTGAAGTGACATGCGGCCTTTCGTGGAAAAAGGGATATCTTCAAATAAAAACTAAACAGAAGCATTCTGTGAACCTTCCTTCTGATCTGTGCATTCAGCTAACAGAGTCGAATCTTACTTTAGATTGAGGAGTTTTGAAACACTCTTTCTGTGAAAACTGCTATTGGACGTTTCGAGCGCTAAGGGCTCTATCGTGGAAAAAGGAATATCTTCAAATAATTACTACACAGAAGCATTCTGTGAAACTTCTTCCTGATCTGTGCATTCAACTAACTCAGTAGAACCTTACTTTTTATTGAGGAACTTTGAAGCACTCTTTCTATAGAAACTGCAAGTGGACATTTGGAGCGTTATGCAGCCTATCGTGGAATAAGAATATCTTGAAATAAAAACTACACAGAAACATTCTGTGAAATTTCGTTCTGATCTGTGCATTCAACTAACAGAGTTGAACCTTACTTTTGATTGAGGAGTTTTGAAACAGTCTTTCTGTAGAAACTGCAGGTGGACATCTGGAGTGCTATGCGGCCTATCAGGGAAACAGGAATATCTTCAAATAAAAACTAAACAGAAGCATTCTGTGAAACGTCTTTCTGATATGTGCATTCAACTAATAAGGTTGAATCTTACTTTAGATTCAGGAGTTTTGTAACACTCTTTCTGTAGAAACTGCAAGTGGACATTTGGAGCGTTAAGAGGCCCATAGTGCAAAAAGGAATATCTTCAAATAAAAACTACACAGAAACATACTGTGAAATTTCTTTCTGATGTGTGCATTCAACTAATAGAGGTGAACCTAACTTTTGATTGAGGTGTTTTCAAACACTCTTTCTGTAGGTAGTGCAAGTGGACATATGGAGCGCTCTGCAGCCTATTGTGGAAAAAGTAATATCTTCAAATAAAAACTACAGAGAAACATTCTGTGAAACTTCTTTCTCATCTGTGCATTCAACTAATGGAGTTGAACCTTACTTTTGATTGCTTAGTTTTGAAATACTCTTTCTGTATATACTGCAAGTACACATTTGGAGTGCTACGTGGCCTATCATGGAAAAAGGAATATCTTCAAATAAAAACTACACAGAAGCATTCTGTGAAACATTTTTCTGATCTGTGCATTCAACTAACAGAGTTGAACCTTACCTTCAATTGAGGAGTTTTGAAACACTCTTCTGTAGAAACTGGAAGTGGATATTTGGAGCGTTAAGAGGCCTATCATGGAAAAAGGAATATCTTCAAATAAAACTACACAGAAGCATTCTGTGAAACTTCATTCTCATCTGTGCATTCAACTAACAGAGTTGAACTTTACTTTTGATTGAGGAATTTTGAAACACTCTTTCTGTAGAAACTGCAAGTGGACATTTGGAGCGCTAAGAGGCCTATCATGGAAAAAGGAATATCTTGAAATAAAATCTACAAAGAAATATTCTGTGAAACTTCTTTCTGATCTATGCATTCAAGTAACAGAGTTGAACCTTTCTTTGCATTGAGCAGTTTTGAAACACTCTTTCTGTAGGAAATGCTAGTGGATATTTGGAGTGCTAAGAGGCCTATCGTGGAAAAAGGAATATCTTCAAATAAAAACTACACATAAGCCTTCTGTGGAACTTCTTCTGGTCTATGCATTGAACTAACAGAGTTGAAACTTTCTTTTGATTGAAGAGTTTTCAAACACTCTTTCTGTAGAAACTGCTATTGGACATTTGGAGCGCTATGGGGCTTATCGTGGAAAAAGGAATATCTTCAAATAAAAACTTCTCAGAAGCATTCTGTGAAACTTCTTTTTGATCTGTGCATTCAACTAACAGTGTTGAACCTTACTTTTGATTGAGGAGTTTTGAAACACTCTTTCTGTAGATACTGCAAGTGGAAATTTGGAGCTCTACGTGGCCTATCGTGAAAAAAGGAATATATTCAAATAAAAACTGCACGGAAGCATTCAGTGAAATTTCTTTCTGATCTGCGCATTCAACTAACAGAGTTGAACCTTAATTTTGATTGAGGAGTTCTGAAACACTCATCCTGTAGAAACTGCAAGTGGACATTTAAAGCGCTTCGCAGCCTATCATGGAAAAGTTATACGTTCAAATAAAAACTACACAGAAGCATTCTGTGAAACTTCTTTCTGATCTGTGCATTCAACTAACAGACTTGAACCTTACTTTTGATTGAGGAGTTTCGAAACACTCTTTCTGTAGAAACTGCAAGTGACATTTGGAGCACTACGTGGCCTATAGTGGAAAAAGGAATATCTTCATATAATAACTACACAGTTGCATTATGTGAACCAACTTTCTGATCTCTGCATTCAACTAACAGATTTGAAACTTCCTTTTCATTGAGGACTTTCGAAAGACTCTTTCTGTAGATACTACAAGTGACATTTGGAGTGCTAAGAGGCCTGTGTGGAAAAATGAATATCCTCAGATAAAAGCTACACAGAAGCATTCTGTGCAACTTCTTTCTGATCTGTGCAATGAACTAACGGAATTGAACCCTACTTTTCATTGAGGAGTGTTGAAACACTTTTTCTGTAGAAACTGCAAGTGGACATTTGGAGCGCTACGCAGCCTATCATGGAAAAACAAATATCTTCAAATTAAAACTACACAGAAGCATTCTGTGAAACTTCTTTTTGATCCGTGAATTCAGCTAATGGAGTTCAACCTTACTTTTGATTGAAGAGTTTTGAAACACTCTTTCTGTAGAAACTGCAAGTGGACATTTGGAGCATTATGTGGCTTATCGTGGAAAAAGGAATATTTTCAAATAAAAACTACAAAGAATCATTCTGTGAAACTTCTTTCTGTTCTGTTCATTCAACTAATGGAGTCGAACCTTACTTTTGATTGAGGAGTTTTGAACCACTCTTTCTAAGAAACTGCATGTGGACACTTTGAACGCTAAAAGGCCTGTCGTGGAAAAAGAAATATCTTCAATTAAAAACTACACAGAAGCATTCTGTGAAACTTCTTTCAGAACTGTGCGTTCAACTAACAGAGTTGAACCTTACTTTTGATTGAGGAGTTTTGAAACACTCTTTCTGTAGAAACTGCAAGTGGACATTTGGAGCGCAAAGAGGCCTATAGTGGAAAAAGGAATATCTTCAAATAAAAACCACATTGAAGCATTCTGTGAAACTTCTTTCTGATCTGTGCCTTCGACTACGAGATTTGAACCTTACTTTCTTTGAGCAGTTCTGAAACACTGCTCCTGTCAAACTGAAAATGGACATTCAGAGCGCTAAGTGGCATATAGTGGAAAAACGAATGTCTTCAAATAAAAAATGCATAGAAGCATTCTGTGAAACTTCTTTCCTATCTGTGCATTCACCTAATGGAGTTGAACCCTTACTTTAGATTGAGCAGTTCTGAAACACTCTTTCTCTAGAAACTGCAAGCGGAATTTGGAGCGCTAAGAAGCCAATAGTGGAAAAAGGAATATATTCAAATAAAAACTGCACAGAATCATTCTGTGAAACTTCTTCCTGATCTGTGCATTCAACTAACAGAGTTGAACCTTACTTTTGATTGTAGAGTTTTGAAACAATCTTTCTGTAGAAACTGCAAGTGGACATTAGGAGCGCTAAGAGGCCCATAGTGCAGACAGGAATATCTTCAAATCAAAACTACACAGAAGCATTCTGGGAGACTTTTTCTCTTCTGTCCATTCAACTAACAGAGTTGAAGCTTACTTTTGATTGGGGAGTTTTGAAACACTCTTTCTGTAGAAACTGCAAGTGGACACTTGGAGAGCTAAGCGGCCTATCATGGAAAAATGAATATCATCAAATAAAAACTAAACAGAAGCATTATGTAAAAATTCTTTCTGATCTGTGCATTCAACTTACAGTGTTGAACCTTACTTTTCATTGTGCAGTATTGAAACACTCTTTCTATAGAAACTGCAAGTGGACATTTGTAGCGCTCTGCGGCCTATCGTGGAAAAAGGAATATCTTCAAATAAAAACTACACAGAAGCATTCTGTGAAACTTCCTTCTGATCTGTGCATTCAACTAACAGAGTTGAAACTTACTTTTGATTGAGGAGTTTTGAAACACTCTTTCTGTAGAAACTGCAAGTCGACCTTTGGAGTGCTATGCGGCCTCTCGTGTAAAAAGGAATATCTTCAAATAAAAACTAAACAGAAGCATTCTGTAAAACTTCTTTCCGATCTGCGCATTCAACTAACACAGTTGAATCTTACATTTGATTGAGTGTTTTCAAACACTCTTTCTGTAGAAACTGCAAGTGGCCATTTGGAGAGCTAAGAGGCCTATCTTAGAAAAAGGAATATCTTCAAATAAAAACTACACAGAAGCATTCTGTGAAACTTCTTTTTGATCTGTGCATTCAACTAACAGAGTTGAATCTTACTTTTGATTGAGGAGTGTTGAAACACTCTTTCTTTAGAAACTGCAAGTGGAAATTTGGAGCTCTATGGGCCTATCGTGGAAAAAGGAATATATTCAAATAAAAACTACACAGAAGCATTCAGTGTAATTTCTTGCTGATCTGTGCATTCAACTAACAGAGTTGAACCTTAATTTTGATTGAGGAGTTCTGAAACACTCATTCTGTAGAAACTGCAAGTGGACATTTAAAGCGCTACGCGGCCTATCATGGAAAAAGGTATACGTTCAAATAAAACTACACAGAAGCCTTCTGTGAAACTACTTTCTGATCTGTGCATTCAACTAACAGAGTTGAAACTTCCTTTTCATTGAGGAGTTTCAAAACACTCTTTCTGTAGAAACTGCAAGTGGACATTTGGAGTGCTAAGAGGCCTGTCGTGGAAAAATGAATATCCTCAGATAAAAGCTACACAGAAGCATTCTGTGCAACTTCTTTCTGATCTTGCAATGAACTAACGGAGTTGAACCCTACTTTTCATTGAGGTGTGTTGAAGCACTCTTTCTGTAGAAACTGCAAGTGGACATTTGGAGTGCTACGCGGCCTATCATGGAGGAAGGAATATCTTCAAACAAAAACTACTCAGACCATTCTGTGAAACTTCTTTTTGATCTGTGCATTCAACTGACAGAACTGAACTTACTTTTGATTGAGGAGTTTTGAAACTCTCTTTCTGCAGAAACTGAAATGGGACATTTGGACTGCTATGCAGCCTAACATGGAAAAATGAATTACTTCAAATAAAAACTACACAGAAGCATTCTGTGAAACTTCTTTTCATCTATGTATTCAACTAACAGAGTTGAATCTTACTCTTGATTGAGGAGTTTTGAAACAATCTCTCTGTTGAAACTGCAATTGGAAATTTTGAGCGCTACGCTGCCTATAGTGGAAAACGGAATATCTTCAAATGAAAACTACAGAAAAGCATTCTGTGAAACACCTTTCTGTTCTGTGCATTCAACTAACAGAGTTGAACTTCACATTTTTTTGAAGAGTTTTGAAACACTGTTTCTGTAGAAACTGCAAGTGGACATTTGGAGGGCTATTCGGCTTTCTTGGAAAAAGGAATATCTTCAAATAAAACTACAGAGAAGCATTCTGTGAAACTACTTTCTGATCTGGGCATTCAACAAACAGAGTAGAACCTTACTTTTGATTGAGGAGTTTTGAATAACTATTTCTGTAGAAACTGAAAGTGGACATATGGAGTGCTATGCGGCCTATAGTGGAAAAAGGAATATCTTGAAATAAAAACTACACAGAAGCATTCTCTGAACTTGTTTCCTATCTCTGCATTGTACTAAAAGAGTTGAACCTAACTTTTGATTGAGTAGTTTTGAAACTCTCTTTCTGTAGAAACTGCAAGTGGACATTTGTAGCGCTACGCGGCCTATTGTGGAAAAAGCAATATCTTCAAATAAAACTACACAGAAGCATTCTGTGAAACTTCTTCCTGGTCTGTGCATTCAACTAACAGAGTTGAAACTTACTTTTGATTGAGGAGTTTTGAAACACTCTTTCTGTAGAAACTGCAAGTGGGCATTTGGAGTGCTACGCGGCCTATCGTGGAAAAAGGAATATCTTCAAATAAAAACTACACAGAAGCATTATGTGAAACAAATTTGTGATCTGTGCATCCAACTAACCGAGTTGAACCTTCCTTTTGATCGTAGAGTTTTGAAACAATCTTTCTGTAGAAACTGCAAGTGGAAATTTGGAGCGCTAAGAGGCCTATGGTAGAAAAAGGAAAGTCTTCAAATAAAAACTACACAGAAGCCTTCTGTGGAACTTCTTTCTGATCTGTGCATTCAACTAACAGAGTAGAACCTTACTTTTGATTGAGAGTTTTCAAACACTCTTTCTGTAGAAACTGCTATTGGACATTTGGAGCGTTACGGGCGTATCGTGGAAAAACGAATATTGTCAAATAAAAACTTCTCAGACGCATTCTGTGAAACTTCTTTGTGATCTGTGCATTCAACTAACAGGGTTGAACCTTACTTTTGTTTGAGGAGTTCTGAAACACTCTTTCAGTAGAAACTGCAAGTGGACAATCTGAGTGCTATGGGGGCTGTAGTAGAAAAAGGAATATCTTCAAATAAAAACTACACAGAAGCATTATGTGAAACATCTTTCTGTTCTGTGCATTCAACTAACAGAGTTGAAGCTTACCTTTGATTGAGCAGTTCTGAAACACTCTTTCTGTAGAAACTGTAAGGGGAAATTCTGAACGCAAAGGGGCCAATATTGGAAAAAAATATCTTCAAATAAAAACTACACAGAAGCATTCTGTGAAACTTCTTTCTGTTCTGTCCATTCAACTAACGGAGTTGAAGCAGACATTTGATTGAGCATTCTGAAACACACTTTCTGTAGAAACTGCAAGTTGACATTCCGACACTAAGGAGGCTATAGTGGAAAAGTAATATCTCCAAATAAAAACTACACAGAAGCATTCTGTGAAACTTCTTTCTCTTCTGTGCATTCAACTAACAGGGTTGAAGATTACTTTTGATTGAGCAGTTCTGAAACACTCTTTCTGTAGAAACTGCAGGTGGACATTCGGAGCGCTAAGGGTCCTATGGTGGAAAAAGGAATATCTTCAAATAAAAACTACACAGAAGCATTCAGTGAAACTTCTTTCTGTTCTGTCCTTTCAACTAACAGAGTTGAAGCTTACTTTTGATTGAGCAGTTCTGAAACACTCTTTCTGTAGAAACTGGAAGTTGATATTTCGTGCTCTAAAGGGCCTATACTGGAAAAAGGGATATCTTCAAATAAAAACTACACAGAAGCATTCTGTGAAACTTCTTTCTGTTCTGTGCATTTAACAAAGAGAGTTGAAGCTTACTTATGATTGAGCAGTTCTGAAACACTGTTTCTGCGGAAACTGCAAGTGGACATTCGGAGCGCTAAAGGCCTATAGTGCAAAAAGAAATATCTCCAAATAAAAACTACACAGAAGCATTCTGTGAAACTTCTTTCTGTTCTGTCCATTCAACTAACAGTGTTGAAGCTGACTTTGATTGAGCAGTTCTGAAACATTCTTTCTGTAGAAACTGCAAGTTGACATTCCGACCGCTAAGCGGCATAAATGAATAAAGGATATCTTCAGATAAAACTACGCAGAAGCATT
The DNA here is from genome assembly GCF_006542625.1 of Nomascus leucogenys. NCBI lineage: Eukaryota > Metazoa > Chordata > Mammalia > Primates > Hylobatidae > Nomascus > Nomascus leucogenys. Next base: position 61,330 of record NW_022096766.1, read on the forward strand.
CTGTGAAAATTCTTTCTGTTCTGCGCATTCAACTAACAGAGTTGAAGCTTACTTTGATTGAGCAGTTCTGAAACACTCTTTCTGTAGAAACTGCAAGTGGACATTTGGAGCGCTATGGGGCCTATAGGGAAAAAGGACTATCTTCAATACAAACTGCACAGAACATTCTGTGGAACTTCTTTCTGTTCTGTCCATTCAACTAACAGAGTTGAAGCTTACTTTTGATTGAGCAGTTCTGAAACACTCTTTCTGTAGAAACTGGAAGTGGAGATTCCGTGCGCTAAAGGGCCTACAGTGGAAAAAGGGATATCTTCAAATAAAACTACACAGAAGCATTCTGTGAAAAACTTTCTTTTCTGTCCATTAAACTAACAGAGTTGAAGCTTACTTTTGATTGAGCAGTTATGAAAGACCCTTTCCGTAGAAATTGCAGGTGGACATTGGAGTGCTAAGGGGCCTATAGTGTAAAAAGGAATATCTCCAAATAAAAAACTACACAGAAGCATTCTGTGAAACTTCTTTCAGTTCTGTGCATTCAACTAACAGGATTGAAACTTACTTTTGATTGGAGCAGTTCTGAAACACTCTTTCTGTAGAAACTGCAAGTGGACATTTCGTCCGCTAAAGGGCCTATACTGGATAAAGGGATATCTTCAGCATAAAAACTACACAGAAGCATTTCTGTGAAATTTCTTTCTGTTCTCTCCATTCAACTAACAGAGTTGAAGCTACTTTTGACTGAGCAGTTCTGAAACACTCTTTGTGTAGAAACTGCAAGTTGAAATTCCGAGCGCTAAAGGCCACTGATGGAAAAAGGTATATCTTCAAATAAAAACTAACAGAAGCATTCTGTGTAACTTCTTTCTGTTCTGTGCATTCAACTAACAAGTTGAAGCTTACTTTTGATTGAGCAGTTCTGAAACAACCTTTCTGTAAAACTGCAAGTGGAAATCGGAGCGCTAAGTGGCCTTTAGTGGAAAAGGAATATCTTCAAATAAAAACTACACAGAAGCATTCTGTGAAACTTGTTTCTGTTCTGTCTTTCAACTAACAGAGTTGAAGCTACTTTTGATTGAGCAGTTCTGAAACAGTCTTTCTGTAGAAACTGCAAGTTGACATTCTTGACCGCTAAATTGCCTATGGTGGATAATGGGATATCTTCAGCTAAAAACTACACAGAGCATTCTGTGAAATTTCTTTCTGTTCTGCGCATTCAACTAACAGAGTTGAAGCTTATTTTGATTGAGCAGTTCTGAAACCTCTTCTATAGAAACTGCAATGGATAATCAGAGCGCTATGAGGCCTATAGTGGAAAAAGGGATATCTTCAAATAAAAACTACACAGAAGCATTCTGAGAAATTTCTTTCTGTTCTTTCCATTCAACTAACAGAGTTGAAGCTTACTTTTGACTGAGCAGTTCTGAAACACTCTTTCTGTAGAAACTGCAAGTTGACATTCCGAGCGCTAAAGGCCCATAGTGGAAAAAGGGATATCTTCAAACAAAAACTACACTGAGCATTCTGTGAAACTTCTCTCTGTTCTGTGCATTCAACTAACGGAGTTGAAGCTTACTTTTGATTGAGCAGTTCTGAAACACCCTTTCTGTAGAAACTGCAAGTGGACAATCGGAGCGCTAATGGGCCCACAGTGGAAAAGGAATATCTTCAAATAAAACTACACAGAAGCATTCTCTGAAACTTCTTTCTGTTCTGTCCATTCAACTAAAAGTGTTGAAGCTGACTTTTGATTGAGCAGTTCTGAAACACTCTTTCTGTAGAAACTGAAAGTTGACATTCCGAGCGCTAAGGAGCCTATGGTGCAAAAAGAAATATCTACAAATAAATACTACACAGAAGCATTCTGTGAAACTTCCTTCTGTTCTCTGCATTCAACTAACAGACTTGAAGCTTACTTTTGATTCAGCAGTTCTGAAACACTCTTTCTGTAGAAACTTCAAGTGGACATTCGGAGCGCTAAGGGGCCTATAGTGGAAAAAGGGATATCTTCAGATAAAAACTACACAGAAGCATTCTGTGAAAATTCTTTCTGTTCTGCGCATTCAACTAACAGAGTTGCAGCTTTGTTTTGATTGAGCTGTTCTGAAACACTGTTTCTGTAGAAACTGCAAGCGGACATTCGGAGCGCTAAGGGGCCTATAGTGGAAAAAGAAATATCTTCAAATAAAAACTACACAGAACCATTCTGTGAAACTTCTTTCTGTTCTGTCCATTCAACTAACACAGTTGAAGCTTACTTTTGATTGAGCAGTTCTGAAGCACTCTTTCGGTAGAAACTGAAAGTTTACATTCCGAGCGCTAAAGGCCTATATTGGAAAAGGGATATCTTCAAATAAAAACTACACAGAAGCATTCTGTGAAACTCCTTTCTATTCTGTGCATTAAACTAACAGAGTTGAAGCTTACTTTTGATTGAGCAGTTCTGAAACACCTTTCCGTAGAAATTGCAGGTGGACATTCGGAGCGCGAAGGGGCCTATAGTGTAAAAAGTAATATCTCAATAAAAACTACACCAGAAGCATTCTGTGAAATTCTTTCTGTTCTGTGCATTCAACTAACAGATTGAAGCTTACTTTTGATTGAGCAGTTCTGAAACACTCTTTCTGTAGAAACTGCAATTGGACATTCCGAGCGCTAAAGGCCTATAGGGAAAAAGGATATCTCAAATAAAAACTACACAGAAGCATTCTGTGAACTTCTTTCTCGTCCATTCAACTAACAGAGTTGAAGCACTTTTGATTGAGCAGTTCTGAAACACTCTTTCTGTAGAAACTGCAAGTTGGACATTCCGAGCGCTAAGGGCCTATAGTGGAAAAAGATATCTTCCAATAAAAACTACAGAGAAGCATTCTGTGAAACTTCTTTCTGTTCTGTGCATTAAACTAACAGATTGAAGCTTACTTTTGATTGAGCAGTTATGAAACACCTTTCTATAGAAACTGCAAGTGACATTCGGAGCGCTAAGGGCCTACAGTGGAAAAAGGATATCTCCAAATAAAAAACACAGAAGCATTCTGTGAAACTTCCTTCTGTTCTGTGCATTCAACTAACAGAGTTGAAGCTTACTTTTGATTGAGCAGTTATGAAACACTCTTTCTGTAGAAACTGCAATGGATACTCGGAGCGCTAAGGGGCCTATAGTGGAAAAAGGAATATCTTCAAATAAAAACTACACAGAAGCATTCTGTGAAATTTCTTTCTGTTCCGTCTTTCAACTAACAGAGTTGAAGCTTACTTTTGATTGAGCAGTTCTGAAACACTTTCTGTAGAAACTGTAGTTGACATTCCTGCGCTAAAGGGCCTATAGTGGAAAAAAGGATATCTTCAAATAAAAACTACACAGAAGCATTCTGTGAAACTTCTTTCTGTTCTGTGCATTCAACTAACAGATTTGAAGCGTACTTTTGTGAGCAGTTCTGAAACACACTTTCTGTAGAAACTGCAAGTGGACCTTAGGAGCGCTAAGGGCCAATAGTGGAAAAAGGAATATCTTCAAATAAAAACTACACAGAAGCATTCTTTGAAACTTCTTTCTGTTCTGTGCATTCAACTAACACAGTTGAAGCTTATTTGATTGAGCAGTTATGAAACACCCTTTCTGTAGAAACTGCAGTGGACATTCGGAGCGCTAAGGGCCTATAGTGGAAAAAGGATATCTTCAAATAAAAACTATACAGAAGCATTCTGTGAAACTTCTTTCTGTTCTGTGCATTCAACAAACAGAGCTGAAGCTTACTTTTGATTGATCAGTTCTGAAAACGTCTTTCTGTAGAAACTGAAGTGAAAATTCAGACGCTATGGGCCTATAGTGGAAAAAATATCTTTCAAATAAAAACTACACAAAAGCATTCTGTGAAAAACTTTCTGTTCTGTGCATTCAACTAACAGAGTTGAAGCTACTTTTGAATGAGCAGTTCTGAAACCCTCTTTCTGTAGAAACTGCAAGTGGACATTCGGAGCTCTAAGGGGCGTATAGTGGAAAAACGGATATCTTCAAATAAAACCAACACAGAAGCATTCTGTGAAACTTCTTTCTATTCTGTGCATTCAACTAAGAAATTTGAAGCTTACTTTTGATTGAACAGTTCTGAAACACCCTTTCTGTAGAAACTGCAAGTGGACATTCGGAGCGCTAAGGCCTACAGTGGAAAAAGAAATATCTCAACTAAAAACTACAAGAAGCATTCTGTGAAACTTTTTGTACTGTGCATCAACTAACAGAGTTGAAGCTTACTTTTGATTGAGCAGTTCTGAAACACTTTCTGTAGAAACTGCAAGTTGACATTCCGAGCGCTAAGGATCCTATAGTAAAAAGGTAATATCTCCAAATAAAAACTACACGAAGCATTCTGTGAAAGTTCTTTCTGTTCTGGGCATTCAACTAACAGAGTTGAAGCTTACTTTTGATTGAGCAGTTCTGAAACACTCTTTCTGTAGAAACTGCAAGTGGACATTCAGAGCGCTAAGGGCCTATAGTGGAAAAGATATATCACGAAATAAAAACTACACAAAGCATTCTGTGAAATTCTTTCTGTTCTGTGCATTCAACAAACAGAGCTAAAGCTTACTTTTGATTGAGCAGTTCTGAAACACTCTTTCTGTAGAAACTGCAAGTGGACATTCGGAGCGCTAAGGGGCCTATAGTGGAAAAAGGAATATCTTCAAATAAAAACTACACAGAGCATTCTGTGAAATTTCTTTCTGTTCTGTCCATTCAACTAACAGAGTTGAAGCTGACTTTTGACTGGCAGTTCTGAAACACTCTTTGTGTAGAAATTGCAAGGATATTCGACGCTAAGGGCCTAGTGGAAAAGGATATCTTCAATAAAAACTACACAGAAGCATTCTGTGAAAATTCTTTCTGTTCTGCCATTCAACTAACAGATTTGAAGCTTACTTTTGATTGAGCAGTTCTGAAAGCACTCTTCTGTAGAACTGCAAGTGGACATTCGGAGCTCTAAAGGGCGTATAGTGGAAAAAGGGATATCTTCAAATAAAACCTACACAGAAGCATTCTGTGAAAGTTCTTTCTGTTCTGTGCATTCAACTAACAAATTTGAAGCTTACTTTTGATTGAACAGTTCTGAAACACTCTTTCTGTAGAAACTGCAAGTGGACATTCGGAGCGCTAAGTGAGCTACAGTGCAAAAAGAAATATCACCAAAGAAAAACTACACAGAAGCATTCTGTGAAACTTCTTTCTGTTCTGTGCATTCAACAAACAGAGTCTAAAGCTTACTTTTGATTGAGCAGTTCTGAAAACGTCTTTCTGTAGGACTGGAAGTGAAAATTCAGAACGCTATGGGCCTATAGTGGAAAAAGGTATACTTTCAAATAAAAACTACACAAAAGCATTCTGTGAAAATACTTTCTGTTCTGTGCATTCAACTAACATAGTTAAAACTTACCTTTGCTTGAGCAGTTCTGAAACTCTCTTTCTGTATAATCTGGAAGCGGACATTTGGAGCGCTAAGGGGCCTATAGTGGAAAAAGAAATATCTCCAAATAAAAAACTACGCAGAAGCGTTCTGTGAAACTTCTTTCTGTTCTGTGCATTCAACTAACAGTGTTGAAGCTTACTTTTGATTGAGCAGTTCTGAAACCCTCTTTCTGTAGAAACTGCATGTGGACATTCTGAACGCTAAGGGTCCTATAGTGGAAAGGAATATCTTCAAATAAAACAACACAGAAGCATTCTGTGAAACTTCTTTCTCTTCTCCATTCAACTAACAGAGTGTGAAGCTGCCTTTTGAATGAGCAGTTCTGAAACACTCTTTCTGTGGAAACTGCAGGTTGATATTCAGAGTGCTAAGGAGCCTGTAGTGGAAAAAGAAATATCTCCAAATAAAAACTACACAGAAGCATTCTGTGAAACTTCTTTCTGTTCTGTGCATTCAACTAACAGAGTTGAAGCTTACTTTTGATTGAGCAGTTCTGAAACACTCTTTCTGTAGAAACTGCAAGTGGACATTCGGAGCGCTAAGGGGCCTATAGTGGAAAAAAGGAATATCTTCAAGTAAAAACTACACAGAGCATTCTGTGAAACTTCTTTCTCTTCTGTCCATTCAACTAACAGAGCTGAAGCTGACTTTTGATTGGCAGTTCTGAAACACTCTCTCTGTAGAAATTGCAAGTTGATATTCCGACCGCTAAAGGGCCAATAGTGGATAAAGGGATATCTTCAGATAAAAACTACACAGAAGCATTCTGTGAAAATTCTTTCTCTTCTGCGCATTCAACTAACTGAGTTGAAGCTTACTTTTGATTGAGCAGTTCTGAAACACTCTTTCTGTATAAACTGCAAGTGGACATTCCGACCACTAAGGGGCTTAGAGAGGAAAAAGATATCTTCAAATAAAACCTACACAGAAGCATTCTGTGTGAAACTTCTTTCTGTTCTGTCCATTCAACTGAGTTGAGGCTTACTTTTGATTGAGCAGTTCTGAAACACTCTTTCGTAGAAATTGAAAGTTGACATTCCGAGTGCTAAAGGGCCTACAGTGGAAAAGGGATATCTTCAAATAAATACTACACAGAAGAATTCTGTGAAACTTCTTTCTTCTGTGCATTCAACTAACAGAATTGAAAGCTACTTTTGAATTGAGCAGTTCTGAAACACTATTTCTGTAGAAACTGCAAGTTGACATTCCGAGCGCTAAGGATCCTATAGTAGAAAAGTAATATCTCCAAATAAAAACTACACGAAGCATTCTGTGAAAGTTCTTTCTGTTCTGCATTCAACTAACAGAGTTGAAGCTTACTTTTGATTGAGCAGTTCTGAAACACTCTTCTGTATAAACTGCAAGTGGACATTCCGACACTAAGGGGCTAGAGAGGAAAAAGGGATATCTTCAAATAAAACCTACACAGAAGCATTCTGTGAAACTTCTTTCTGTTCTGTCCATTCAACTGAGTTGAGCTTACTTTTGATTGAGCAGTTCTGAAACACTCTTCGGTAGAAATTGAAAAGTTGACATTCGAGTGCTAAGGGCCTACAGTGGAAAAAGATATCTTCAAAAAATACTACACAGAAGAATTCTGTGAAACTTCTTTCTTTCTGCATTCAACTAACAGAATTGAAGCTTACTTTGATTGAGCAGTTCTGAAACACTATTTCTGTAAGAACTGCAAGTTGACATTTCCGAGCGCTAAGGATCCTTAGTAGAAAAGTAAATTCTCCAAATAAAAACTACACGGAAGCATTCTGTGAAAGTTCTTTCTGTTCTGGCATTCAACT
>NW_022096767.1:0-2012 GCF_006542625.1 Nomascus leucogenys
ATTAGCGGAAAAATGAATATGTTCAAATAAAACTACACAGAAGCAATCTGTGAAACTTCTTCTGTTCTCTGTGCATTCAACTAACAGAGTTGAACCTTACATTTGATTGAGCAGTTCTGAAACACTTTCTGTAGAAAATGCAAGTGGACATTCAGGGCGCTAAGAGGCCTATGGTGGAAAAAGGAATATCTTAAAATAAAAACTACACAGAAGCAATCTGTGAAACTTCTTTCTGTTCTGTGCATTCAACTAACAGAGTTGAACCTTACTTTTGATTGAGAGTTCTGAAACACTCTTTCTGTAGAAAATGCAAGTGAACTTCAGGGCGCTAAGAGGCCTATAGTGGAAAAGGAATATCTTCAAATAAAAACTACACAGAAGAAATCTGTGAAACTTCTTTCTGTTCTGTGCATTCAACTAACAGAGTTGAACCTTACTTTTGATTGAGCAGTTCTGAAACACTCTTTCTGAAAAATGCAAGTGGAACTTCGGGCGCTAAGGGCCAATAGTGGAAAAAGGAATATCTTCAATAAAAACTACACAGAAGCATTCTGTGAAACTTCTTTCTGTTCTGTGCTTTCAACTAACAGACTTGAAGCATACTTTCTACTGAGCATTTCTGAAAACTCTTTCTGTAGAATGCAAGTCACATTCGGAGTGCTAAGAGTCCTATAGCCGATAAAGGAATATGTTGAAATAAAAACTACACAGAAGCATTCTGTGAAACTTCTGTTCTGTGCATTCAACTAACAGAGTTGAACCTTAGTTTTTATTCAGCAGTTCTGAAGCACTCTTTCTGTACAAAATGCAAGTGGAAATTCAAGGCGCTAAGAGGCCTATAGCGGAAAAATGAATATGTTCAAATAAAAACTACACAGAAGCAATCTGTGAAACTTCTTTCTGTTCTGTGCATTCAACTAACAGAATTGAACCTTACGTTTGATTGAATAGTTCTGAAACACTCTTTCTGTAGAAAATGCAAGTCGAGTTTCGGAGCGCTAAGAGGCCTATAGCGGAAAAAGGAATATCTTCAAATAAAAGCTACACAGAGGCATTCTGTGAAAATTCTTTCTATTCTGTGCATTCAACTAACAGAGTTGAACCTTACATTTGATTAAGCAGTTCTGAAACTCTCTTTCTGTAGAAAATGCAAGCGGACATTCAGGGCGCTAAGAGGCCTATAGTGGAAAATGAATATGTTCAAATAAAAACTACACAGGATCAATCTGTGAAACTTCTTACTGTTCTGTGCATTCAACTAACGGAGTTGAAGCTTACTTTTGATTGAGCAGTTCTGAAACACTCTTTCTGTAGAAAATGCAAGTGAACCTTCAGGGCGCTAAGAGGCCTATAGTGGAAAAAGGAATATGTTCTAATAAAAACTACACAGAAGCAATCTGTGAAACTTCTTTCTGTTCTGTGCGTTCAACTAACAGATTTGAACCTTACTTTTGATTGAGCAGTTCTGAAACACTCTTTCTGTAAGATTCAAGTGGAACTTCGGAGCGCTAAGAGTCCAATAGCGGAAAAAGGAATATCTTCAAATAAAAACTACACAGAAGCATTCTGTGAAACTTCTTTCTGTTCTGTGCTTTCAACTAACAGACTTGAAGCATACTTTCTATTGAGCATTTCTGAAAGACTCTTTCTGTAGAATCTGCAAGTTCACATTCGGAGTGCTAAGAGTCCTATAGCCGATAAAGGAATATGTTGAAATAAAAACTACACAGAAGCATTCTGTGAAACTAATTTCTGTTCTGTGCATTCAACTAACAGAGCTGAACCTTAGTTTTTATTCAGCAGTTCTGAAGCACTCTTTCTGTACAAAATGCAAGTGGAAATTCAAGGCGCTAAGAGGCCTATAGCGGAAAAATGAATATGTTCAAATAAAAACTACACAGAAGCAATCTGTGAAACTTCTTTCTGTTCTGTGCATTCAACTAACAGAATTGAACCTTACGTTTGATTGAATAGTTCTGAAACACTCTTTCTGTAGAAAATGCAAGTCGAGT